>NC_022012.1:88179556-88211659 GCF_000317375.1 Microtus ochrogaster
GAGAGAGAGAGAGAGAGAGAGAGAGAGAGGTGTGTGTGTGTTTACAAGAGACAGCTTAGTAGAATCCATTCTCCCCCAACCCTTGCTGCCCCAGAGCCTGAACTCAAGACCTCAGCCTTGGCAGCAAGCTCCCGGACACTCTGCGCCTCCTCTCTTGTATTCACCTATTCCACTGTTTGCTCCGTCCTGACAAAGAGTCTATTAAGGTCTGCATTTCCTTTTTAGAAATCTCAAAGATATTCTTTCCTTTAACTTAGATTTCCACTCTGTGTCCCACAGTGTGTGTATCCGGTTTTTGCAGGAAGGGGAAATGGCTTTATCTATTTTCTCAAGCCATCCTCTTGTTTGCCCTTCTTTGCAGCTGCTAATCGGCTGTGTTTACGCACGTTTACATAAAGCATTAGCATATTCTTTTTGGAAAAACGTAACAGTCTACAGATACAGCGTATGTTAATTGTAGGAAAATAGGAAATGCAGATAAGTCTTTCAGAAAAACGAAAGAGGAGCCTAACCCTAGCCTCACAGATAATCGTGGCTAATATTTCCAATCAAGCCATTGCAGTTCTAACCTACCTTTCCCCTTACAGATGGGAAATTTGAGGATTAGCGGGATTAAGTACTAGGCAAAGGTCTCATAAGCAAGCAATAGGATATAAAGCCCAGGTCTATACTGGCTCTGGAGTCTGTGCGCTGTAAACATTTAGTCAGAAAGCTCAGGAAAGGCCACCCCAAAGTAGGTCCCTTTGGTTTGCTCCTCACTGAGTTGAAGAAAGTCCAAAACGTAAATACAGATGAGGCTTTCCTGGATTCCCTTATCAGCCTTTAGACAGAGCCTTGAGATCGTCTACCCTAGTAGTTCATCTACCAGAAAGATTAAATGAATCTCAAGAGAAGAGACTAGAGTTTGACTCCAAGCCCTGCCATGCTGTCCAAACTATTGTGTGTCCTAAGACTTCATTCTTTTCCCAGTGTTGCGGACTCTCCTCCAGGTGCAATTCCCTACTCCTCCTCAGGGTACCAGGCTTCTGTCACATCCCACCTGGGCTCTGAGCACTCAGGTCTCTTGGCTTTGTTGCCTGGGTGCCTCTAGTCAGTTCAAGCAGCGTTCCTGTCACTAGCCGGCTCTTTATTTATCTCAGAGGATAGAAGGAATGGTTTCCCTCTCTGATGCTGAACTAGTAACTATAGACTATTAAGACAACCCTAGAATGATCAAATATTGTGGCTTCTGGTGTGTTATTGGTCACGTGGTTTGAATGGGAACTGCCCTCCATGGTCTTGGCATTTGAACACTTACTCCCCAGCCGATGGTTGAAGGAGGCATTTTCCTTTCTTCTTCTTTATGTTCATGGCCGAGATGAGAGCCCTCAGCTTCCTGCCTCTGTGACCGTGCCCTTGAGCTACAGCCATGCTTCCCAGCCAGGGTAAACTCTTAACCCTCTGGATCTGTATGCCTGCACACACTTCTTCTTCTTCAGTAAGTTGCTTTGGTCATGGTACCTTATCTCAGCAACAGGGCAGACCCCCATTGATCAGCCAATGGCATTACCTCCACTGGGAAGTTCCTTCATTTAGCTCAGATCTCATCCTCAGCAGACCTAACCTGTGAACCACTTGGAGTCAACTCACCCAGAATTTCTGTTGTTTGAAGAATTCTCTCAGTCTCACTCTCTGACTTCATGCGGCTGCTTTTGCCCCACATGGTTAAGCTTCACTGTCAATTTGATGGGAGCTGGAGTAGCCTAGAAGACTTTCCTCTGGGTAGGTCCGTGAGGATGCTGTCAGATTGTCACTGGAGGGACCGTGAATGTGCGTGAGCTGGAGGCCTGGACTGAACGAAAGAAGATGGTGAGTTGTGCTCCTCTTTCTCTGCTTCCTGACTGTGGATGCAATATAACCAGCAGCCTCTGCCTTCCCTCTGCTCTGGCCATGTGTCGTGGCCGTAACGTCCCAGCATTGGGGAAGCAAAGGCAGAAAGATAATGAGCTTGAAGCTAGTCTGAGACACACAGTGAGCCTATCTCAAAACAAAACAGAAAGTGCCATTTGCTTCTTAGTCCTTCTGTCACCAACCTTGGAACACAGCCAGAGGACAAGATAGTTAATACGCTGTTGTCTTTCCCTTCAACAATGAAACTCCAAAAGTCACATTGAACAACACTGTGTGGAAACTAACAGATTATTTTAAAGGTTTTGTTTCATTTATATGTGATATATTTGTATGGAGGGCTATGCCATGTGAGTCAAGAGTGGTAACTCCTCTGAAGGTTGTGGATTTTGGAAGTTAAACCTGCCTTGCCAACAATGCCAGGCTACCAATGAGGGTGATAATATTTGGCCTGGGCCTTACATAGCATCAGGAGGCTGCTATCAAAATCCTGAAGCCACAGCTGCTGACGGAAAGCAAAGATGGCACATACTGATCTTATCTGTTTGCAGAGAATGAGTTTCATCCTGTCGAGACATCCAGCTCCTAGTCTTAACTTTAAAAATTACAGGAAAAACAACTTAATTATATGTTTCTTACTCAGAGAAATAATGGAGTTCATTTTTCCTTTGAGTGTTAGGAGCATTTATCAACCAAACTACAAAACTCAGAAGTCGAATATGTAATCAAGCAGCAGTTATCAACTTAACACAGCAAACTAATTTAACTTTTCACTTTCTGAAATACAAAGCCACTTAATCATACAAGTTCATTGACTTAATGTTTATTAAGACAGATAAATAATAAGAGTAACAATATTAATTATTCTTCTCTTTGCTCTGACCAAAGACCAGATGAGCAACATAAGGGAGCAGCGTTTCTCTTGCCTAATGGTGAGGATACAGATACGGCAGGCTGACGGCAGAGCGGGCCTGACAGCGACTGGCCACATTGCACCTGCGGTCAGGAAGTAGACCCTGGTGAGTGCTGCTGCTCGGTTAACCATCTCTGCTTTCACAGAGTCCAGGACCCCAGCACAGAGAGTGCTGCCACCTACATCTCAGTTAACTAGTCAAGATACTCCTCACAGACACACCCCAAGATCTGTCTCCACGGCCATTCTGAGTCTTTTGATTGACAGGTGATATAAGTTATCATAGTAATCATTTAAGGTACCATATTTAATGTGTGCTTCAAATAAACAGTGCTACACGTTAGACATTGGGACAAATCAAATAGAAGAATGTGGACTAGATTCAGTCATAAGGAATCTTTGAGATTGGGGAGAATGCTGTCACCGGGTGAAAGACCACTGTTTCAAGAACAGCCTTAGCCTTTGGACAGCTCTTACCAGAAGACTGCATCCCCAGACAGCTTCTGGCATGTCTCCACCCAAAAGTGCTTGGGAATTGGTGAAAATGGAGGTCTGAAATAAATCCTCATTGGTGAAATGATTGGTACTCAGGATATGGGATTGGCTGAAGGCACAGTCAGGTAATAGTCTTGCTGTGGCATGAACGGGGCATGAAAACCAATGTCCTTGAGTGGAGTCTGAAACTGCAAATCCCCAGCCCCATGTCTGATCTAACATTCATCTCAATTTAACTGCTCCATACTGCTAGAGAGATGGCTATCCAGAGCACGCACGATGGTGGCCACGAGTGGGCCTTCATTTTGTTTATAACAGGCTTTCCTTGCTGGTGTGTCAACAAACCAAGTCCCATCTGAGACTTTCCACTCAGCATGTTGCCTGGCAGCAGGATTTGGGGAGACTTGGAGTCCTCCATTTTTAGTATCTCCCACCCACCATGCCCAATCATATACCTGGATGTATGACATGACCGGCTGGCCTAGCTTGGTGCAGATGTGTTCTCTGTATGCTAAGAGCAACTGCAAAGCCTATTTGGTGTGACGAAGCACTCTGGCACTGGTGTGTCCGTGGTGAAGAATGCACAGTTTCTTCCCATGCATTCCTGTTTCTTGCACAAGAGCTTGTGTAGATCTCAAGAGGACACTAATGATTAACCTGCCGACTCACTGGCAAGCTTGTGTCACTTGGGCCTTCAGGTATTTCAAAGGCTGCCTCTTTCCTGAAGTGGACAATGAGCCCATTCCTTAGTGCTTAGAATTGCTGCCGTAACTACTTATCTCTGAGATATAATAAAAATCAAAGCGATCTCTCCCGGTTAGTTTTTCTGCACCTAACAGGCTATCAGATCCTACCGTCTCCTTGGGAATCCAGAGGAAGTTTCCTGGGGAAGCCGCCTTGACATCTCTCCTTATCATTTTTGCCTCCACACATCAAACAATGTCCTGAAAGACAATCACACCATTATGCTACTCACATTTAATATGTAATGTATTATGTGACTGTGTCATGAATGCCTTTACTATACTATTCTGTTTTTTATCTCTGCCACCTGCCCCTAGTGAAATCTCTTCTCTTCTTTCATGGTCACATTCACGCACTTCCAGATTTTTCCCTTGGTGCTGGGGTTGGCTAAGTGGGTAAGGGAGCCAGAGCCTGGCTAAGTGGGTAAGGGAGCCAGAGTCTGCATCCTCAACATCATGTAGGAGGATGGATGTGGGTGCAGGGCTTCCTGAGGAGTGCGTGAGGCGTGGGGACAAGAGGCTCTCTCAGACGCTTCAGGGAGAGCCCCTGTCTCAAGGGAATCACGTGGAGACAGTAAGCAGGACACCTGATGCCATCCTGGCCTCTGCACATGCATGGGCTCATGCACCATCCCGCCTTACCCCTCTTACATAAATACTCTGTCTCTCTGTCTCTCTCTCCCCATAACACACCAGGTATTTATCTCCAATTATGGGATCACTTTCTGAGATGTGATCCCACTCAGCACCATCTTTATAAGATTCTCCCATGGGGAGGCCTGTGCAGAAGGAAATGGTTTGGACCACCCGTCTCTACTTCAGATCTAGGATCTGAATATGGCTGTGTAGGACAGTAACTGTGAATAGACAGGCAGCTTCATTGCTGTGATGGACACACAAACATCACCTTAGAGGCTGTAGAAGACATTTGTTCTAGAACAGCGCCAGGAAAACAACCAGGAAGAGCCACACAAAAAGGAGACAGTTTCAGCTCAAAGTGCCTCCTGGGCGGGTCTCATGTTCGAGCCTTTACAGAACTATGTCCTTCCACAGCATATCACACGTTTATCCCGGATATTGTTGCAGATTCTGTTTAAGGGCTTCCTTTCTGGAGATCCGCACAACCCTCAGGAAGGAAAGCATTGTCCCTGCACATCAAGAGAATGAGCATTCATTTATCTGCGTCCAGCATGCAATTTTACTAGCTTGCCATCTAGAGTTCAAGGCATTGGCATGTGGTACAGTTCCAGCCAAACAGGAAGTTTGCTGGGGCTGGGAAGTGGGTAGGAGACAGGACAAAGGCAGTTCGTGACAATCTCATTGCTCTTAGTGAGAGATATAGGGCTTCCTGATTTGGTTGTTTTATTACTCTTTACTCGTTTGGGGGACCTGACACCCAGTTCCCCCCCAAAAAAATCACACACAGAGACTTATTCTTTTTTATAAATGTCTGGCCTTAGCTTGGCTTGTTGCTTTACAGCCCTTCTTAACTTAAATTATCCTATCTTTTGCCTCTGGGCTTTTACGTTTCTCTGTTTCTATATACCTTATCTTTCCTTCTTACTCTATGTCTGGCTGTGTTGCTGGGTGGCTGGTCTCTAAAATTCCCTTTCTTCTTTTCTTGCTCCTTCATCCTGCTTATTTTTTCTCCTTCTATTTATTCCTTCTGCCTGCCAGCCCCACCTATTCTTTCTCCTGCCAAGCTATTGGCCATTCAGTTCTTCATCAGACCAATCAGGTGTTTCAGACAGGCAAAGTAACACAGCTTCACAGAGTTAAACAAATGTAACATAAAAGAATGCAACACATCTTTGTATTGTTAAACAAATGTTATACAGCATAAACACATCTTAAAATAACTTTATATAACAGCTTCTTTTTATCAGTTATGAGCATGTCTGTGTATAGAGATTGTAATGCTATAACCAGCTAGCAAACATGAAGAAATAGTACTGAAAAAAGGCACCAGCAGCAGAAGAGCTGTATTGGTTCTTAATGATGTCACTCTTACTTTAATGTATGCACTCTGATTTTCTCAAACATGAGGTAAATAACTATATTATAGTCGGAATAATTACAGTCTGGCCTTGTTTTATGTGTAGCTGAGTTGCCCATGGTGATGAAATGCCTCCATATACATTCACTGCCAAGGAACTGGGCCTCAGGTCTCATGACTGGTGCATAGTAGAACTGGGATGCGAATCCCAATGCTTTGAAGCCCACATTTCTGTTTTTCTTGATACTGATTTATCATACTGTATTACTTTTTTTAGTCACTTACTGAATTCCAGTCCTATTATAATTATCTTGTGAGTAAATTCATTCATCCAGCCTGTGCGTTCTTCCCTTCTACAGTCTATGTTATGTTCAAGGTTTCATATAATTGTCCCTGATACCAGGGCAAGTACGCTATATAACTCAGACAGATTGCTCCCCCTTCTTTGGCAGCGACATTCTGGAGTTCCTCAATCATTGCTTTACCCTTCCTCTATGGCTATGGGATATAATGTTTAGACAGAAGCAATCACACCTCAGGCACTAGACATAGCAGTTGGCTGATGTTAACCAAGACAACCCCACCCTTCTTCTGAATTTGGAGGTGCTAATTAGAATACTAATAGTCAGATTGAAACTTTGGGTTTTCATTGATATTTTATATAAAAGTAATCTCCCCTATGTTGAAGTGAAAAAGCAGGAACAGACCCTGAGAAGCCCTGCCAGACCTCTTGAGGGATGAGGAAACAGACAAAGGAGAGAGAAAGAGAGATCTACAGGAAACTGAGAACTGAGGATGCCAGGGACTTTTGGATCAAACTTAAAGACTGCTCAGTTTCTGTTCACTTCAATCGCATAAATCAACCCATTCTTATGACATTAATCCAGCTGGCCTCTCTATCTCACACAGTGACTGGAATATTTACCCACACAGTAAAGTCCATTGCATATGAACGGTCACACTGCACTTCCACCATGCTAAATTTAACATCAGTTTCCATTAACAGCATGCAGAAATGTTGTGTACATACGATTAGTTCTCCCTTAATTACCAAACAAACTATCATCAGATGCAAATACAAATCTCTCAGATTTCAGGCAAATGAGACAATAGCTCTTATAAAAAAAAAAGGCTAGGATTTTGGCATCGTGACACTCCAATCTAGTGAGTCATACAACTCTTGAGATTCAGTCATAATAAACATAGCCTATTTCTGCTTCCCATGTGCTGGGATTAAAACTGCAAGCCACCACACCTGGCTGGAAGGTTGAATTCCCAGGACCCTGATACCATATTTGCCAAAAGAATGGGTGAGTTAATGAAGGAATGAATTCCAGGGATGCTTTATGTCAAGAAAAGATCTCAAGAATCGAAAAAACCTAAAACTCAGTCTAAGAAGAGGGTGCTGGTTTGGACAATGTGAGATATTCTCTGGAGGTGAAGAAGTGGAGATGTAACTACTGTATTCTGGCTGAAATAGGAACCCATATTCCACATGGTGTTCAAAGGCGGAGGCCAGAGAGACAAAAGTGAAATGCTCTGTGATGTTGGAAGTGAGTCAACACCTGAGATTGTGCTAGAAGATCCGTCCTGCACAGTAATATCCCGGCCTCTCCAGCCCTCATGAAACCTTGACAAGACTCTTCCTATAGCTGAACAGACTTTTGTGATCAAAGTGTGAGCCTAGGATTGGTCTTGCTCTCATGCGGTAGGTGAGCGACCTCATCGCAACTTGTGTGCCTTGATCTGTGATTTTTCCAGTCTACTTTGGCCTGAGCAGAAAGAACAGATGACTGCATGAGTCTTCCGAAAAAATGGCAGGTTTGCAGAGCATGGTGGCACAACCCTTTAACCACAGCTTTTCCTCATCAGAGGTAGGAGGATCTCTGTGAGTCTGAAGGCAGAGTGGACTATGCAGTGAATTCCAGGGCAGTCAAAACTATAAAGAGAGAGACCCTGTCTCAAAAAACAAAAGCAAAACAAACCACACACACACACACACACACACACACACACACACACACATGGAGAAACCACAAAGCAATGGCAGAGCAAGTGAAAGGGGGAAGAATGAGAGAAAACAAGACTAGAGTGAGTGTGTGGAAGAGCTCATGAAGGAAGTTTGTCTCCTCTAACCTCCGCTGTCAGCTGTCATTTACATCTTGAAGGTAATCCAAAGGTCGTGAGTTATAAAGGGTTGATGCATTGCTGTGACGAGCACATGACCAAATGCTCCCTGGAGAGGAAAAGTGAAGTCTTTGGCTTTCGTGTCCTGATCATACTTTATCACTCGGGAAAAGCCACAGCAGGAACCTGGAGCCTGAAACTGAAGCAAAGACCAAGAAGGTACACTGATTACTCGCTTGATCCTCCTGGCTTGCTCAGTTTGCTTTCTGATACAACCCAACCCTGCCTGTCAAGAAGAGAGGTGGCCCACAGAGAGCTGGACTCTCCACGTTAGTTCAGGGAGAATTCAGGGCAATGCCCCACAGACTTGCAATCTACAGGCCAATCATATAGTGACATTTTCTCAAGTGGGGCGCCCTCTTCCCAGCTTGTGTCATTTTGACAACGCAAAAAAGCCAAAACAAATAAACAAAACAAACCAAAACAACAACAATAAAAAAACTCTATCCTGCCCAATTCTTTTCCAGAGGAGTGCTATTGGGAGAAACCTGTAAGAAGCGAGGTCACTGCATGTAAGCCCTTGACTGGGTTGCAGCCTCTTCCTTCTCCTTTGCAACTTGACCAAGAGATGAGCAGTTTTGCTGCCACATACCCCCATTGTGATGTGTTGTGTTGTCTTGGGCCCAAACAAGGAGCTTAGCTGACTGTGAACGTTCAAAACCTTGAGAAACAAACAAAACAACCAGCTTTCTTTCTTTTCCTAGTAATCATTAGTATTTGCTATGGGGATGGAAGAGTGATGGATACAGCGTCTCTGAAGGATCCTCTGAGCAGGAGAGCAGTGGTGGTCAGCCTGGCTTGCTCCTCCACGGATGCTGGGGCAGGTGTTGAAGAGACGGCTCCTCCCTGACCTCCAGCTCACTCTCCTTTGGCCCTGTTCCCTTTGTTTGGTGAATTTCCCATCACTAATCATGGAATTCTACCCTTGCCACAGATCCAGATCTTCACTTAATGTATTCAACTACTATTTTAGTACATAATCAGCATAAAATTATCACTTTACCTTTTCTTTGTAGTAAATCCTTGAATTATTTTTGTTTGTTTTGTTTCGTGTTTTTAAATTTTATTTTGTGTGTCTGTGTAAATGCGCACCATGGACGTATGTAGAGGAGCTTGCAGAGGTCAGAGAAAGCACTGGATCTCGTGTAATTAGATTAAAGGTGGTTATGAGCTACCATGTGGGTGCTGGGAAACTGGTTCTAGGTCCTCTGCAAGAGCAGTAACCTTTCTCAACCAGTGAGGCACCTCTCCAGTTAATTGTTTGGTTTTGAGACAGGGTCTTGCTGTGTAGCCCTGACTAGTCAGGAACTCCATCCAGGTTGACCTTGAACTCTCAAACAAGTGCCCACCTGTCTCAGGAGTGTTGGAATTTAAGGTTTGTACCACTATATTCTGTAAGTCTTTTCTGTACATTTTCATTTATAGATTTGTTTTACATGGTTGATTTATACTGGCCATGTCCTGAGGGCTCAACAATAGCCTGTGATAAATGGCTACTATATTGGTCAGGACAGGTTCCGATATTCCCACGTGGAGACATATGTCATTACTTCTTAAACCCCATGTCACATCCTCAAACTGTATCCCAACTAATTTGTAAAAAGATGAACAAAGTTTTCCATGGTGATATGCGATACTGGCAGTGGTGTGTGAACATCTGACTTGAACTTTGTCCATCCACCCATCCTGTCTCTCGGTGACCTTACATGTCCCTCCACGGATGTGGATCTTAGTAAAGTGGCTTAATTTCCTGCCGTTCCTAGCAAACCATCAGTGGCATCTACATCAGAAGGACACTTTGTCCTTCACTCTGCCTTGTATTAGCCATCACCAGCCTGCCGTATTTAGCTCAGGTCATGTAATTTTTCTCAGGCACCTCTCCCAGTGTGAGCCCAGTGATTTCTACAGAACTCCAAGGAGCCTTCAGAGTATAAACAACAATGAACTTCCCTTGGACTTCCCTTGGGCACAGAGAATCCGGGAGTGCTCAGCTTGAAGAGCAGAGCCAGGAAGGCACCACCCACGGTTCAAGATGCTTTCAGGGACATTTGTAGGTGGGGTCACCAAAGAGGGTGTCCACATTATTTAAATAGAGAAAGAACTCTGGGAAGAAAGGGACTTAGGAGAACAGTACGAGAAAAAGGAGAAAGTTCACTAGAGACATGGCACCAGCTGACATGAGCTCCTGCCTGATCCCATAGGGTGCTCCTCAACACCCCCAAAACAGTTTCATCTTGTGATGAGAGGATGGGCTAGTGTCCCCCTGCAATAGGAACTCATCTTCAGGGCTTCATGGGGAGAGTGGGATCCATAAACTTGGGTGGACTGGAGCAAGGCTGGGCACTGTTGGGATTATACTGTACCACGGTTGAAGAAGGGTCAGGCAGAGCATCCAGGTCGCTATGGAAGAGTCCATCTTCCATAAGGTCACCGCTTTTGAGAGTCCTGATGAAAGCCGCATGGTGAAGCTCTTAGAGCACACGGAATGGGGCACCAAGGTGTCAGGAGCATCATTCTGACCCAGGCGCCAGACACAATAGAACCGAAGTCTGGATAATCTTGACTTCTAGACTTTCAAGCCTGCCCAAAGTTTTTTCATAAAGAACTTTGTTCCACATATTCTCATCGTGAGAAGAAAAAGGAGAAGAAGTTCAGAGATATCTCAGTCAGTAGGTAAACTGAATGATCCAAGTTTGATCCCCAGAACCTACTTAAAAATAAAAAAATGAGACAGCTGGATATAGATGTGTGTGCACTAGGAGGCAGATCTGGGACTCCCGAGGCTCCCTGGCCAGCCAGCCTAGACTCTCCAGCAATCCCCAGATCCCGGTGAGAGGCTGTGTTTCAAAACAAAAAGAAGGTGGTGGGCAATGAGGGAAGACCGAAGCCAAGATTATCCTCTGGCCTACATGCACACGCGTGAAAGCGTGTGCACACACACATGTATGCACACACGCACGTACAGAGGCGTGAAGAGAGAGGAAAAAGAAAACAAAGAGATGGTAGATTAAGCAGTGAGATATACAATCTATTAGCACTTTGGTTTTTTTTTCTTTTTTTTTTCGAGACAGGGTTTCTCTGTGGTTTTGGAGCCTGTCCTGGAACTAGGTCTTGTAGACCAGGCTGGTCTCGAACTCACAGAGATCCACTTGCCTCTGCCTCCCAAGTGCTGGGATTAAAGACGTGCGCCACCACCGCCCGGCTTCTATTAGCACCTTGAATGAAAACAATTCACTCCCTAACTGAACTAAGTGTAGAGACTCCGGAGCCCAGAAAGCAATGCTTCTTGGGAGTCAGGTAGCTGATGTTGGTGGCGTCTGGAGATGCAGCCTCTATGTTCGTTCCTATTTGCACACTATGTTTTCTCTATTTATTTTTACTTGCATGCAATTGTTGGGATGTAGATTTCTTGGGGATAAAATTGAGTCTTTCTGTTGTGGTTCTTAGAGACAGCGAGGGCTGGAGATGTACCTTGATGGCACAGCCATTGCCCTGATGTCAACTTGCTACAGGTTAAAGTCACCTGGGAAGATAGTCTCAAGAGACATTGCCTGGATCAGGTTTACTTGTGGGCATGTCTGTGGGAACTCTCTAACTCATTCACTGAGATGGGAAGACCCACTCTGAACAAGAGTGGTACCTTTTGGGGGGCTGGGCCCTACACTGTGTGTGAGTGAAGAAAGCCAGCTGAGCAGCTGAGCAGACATTTTAGGCACATTCATTTCTCTCTGCTTCCGGCTTTGGGTGTGATATGACTGGTTGCTTCTAGCTCCTGCCATTATGACTTCTCTGTAACTATGGACTGTAAACTGTAATTGTAAGATAAGTCCTCTTGCACATTGATTTTTTGCTGGGGATTTGTACAGCAGCAACAAACTGAAATCAGATTACCAGACTACATAGTGAAATGAAATCCTATCTCAAAAAAGCAAGCAACCATCTAACTAATGAACCAACCCCCCTAAATTACCACACAGAAATAGAAGGTAGAGAAGTGTGTTTGGTGTGGGTGCCAGTGAGATGATAGGTTCCTTTGTGTCATTGATTGGTTATTCCAGCATTTCCAAAGACTTTGTCCAGATTTCCTCACAGTCACATAGGTGAGATTTGTTTTTAAAATGGTATTAACAGAATTAGTAGTATCTACTTAATGTAATAGTAAGACACGTCTTTTGTATTTATGAAGTGTTGATCACTGAGAACAGCATCCTAATATTCAATTTTCTAGTCATTCACTTAATGAAGTGTATGGAATACCCAAACATTGCAGAAATTAATTAGCTGTGGTTTATTCCACGCATTACAGAAACTTGTGTCACCGAGCGAAGCTGTCATCTAAATACTCATCCAAGACAGTTGCTTGAGGACAAAGCGCTAAGGGACCAACTTAGAATTACTCCTGATGTCCAGGAGTAGGGAACTCAAGGGAAACGTCACAAGGCAGAACATTCTCTTATGGACACTGAATGGGCACAGAATCCAGTAAGATGCAGGGCCCTTGAAAACCTGCTGTACCTGGAGCTGGGGTACAGCCCAGTGACAGAGCCCTGGCCTAACACATGTGGGAAAAGGGCCCAGAGCTGTACAGATGAGAGAGAGTGGAAAGAAAACTTGCTTCCAGATCTGCAACACCATGGGATCTAATGTGGGGTTCAGGCAGTATTTTCTAATATGGAAGACCTAGCCAATGCTAACATCCCTTTGTGTGTGTGTGCATGTATACATGTATGTTCGCATGTGTATAGGTGAACATGCGTGAATGTGCATGCAAAGACATGAAGTCTTTCTCAATGTCTCCATTTTATTCACTGAGGCAGGGTCTCAGGCTAGTCCAGCTGGCCAGCTTGCTCCAGGTCTTAGCTCCCAAATGTTAGAAATATGGGCATGGCTGCCACACCCACCCATCATTTACATGGGTTCTGGGGATCTGAACTCAGGCCCTCATGCTTGCACAGCAAGTGTTTTACCCTCTGAGCCATCTCCGCAGCCTCATGGAGTAGAAATATATATATACATACATATATATATATGTATATATATGTATGTATATATTTAAAAGATTAAAATTGTTATTATGAATTATAAAGCAAAGTTCTTAATAGTAGAAATGGTCAGAAGAAAAATAAAAAATAGATCTAGGTATAGTGCAATCACCTATAACCCCAGCACTTGGGAGATGGAAGCAGGAAGATTAGGGGTTCAGGGCCATCCTTGGCTATATAAGAATTATATAAGAATTTCGTATGTCTAATTAACTGAATCTTCAGTCCCATTCTCATGATTTAATCCTGATAGCTTGGAATATATCAAAGTTTGTCTTAAAACCACCACCACCACCACCACCACCACCACCACCACCACCACCACCACCACCACCACCAGACAGCAGAAAACAACAACAGGATCACGTAGAAGAGTAATGCTTTGAGCACAGAATTGACATCAGTCTGTCAGTAGCCCCCATTTGCAACCTGAGCTTGTTTTCAAGACTTAATTTATCTGCTGGTCAGTGATGTCATAGAGGTTTCTTGTCACATGTTCTAAAGAAGCACAGGTATTTGGCTAAAGAATGTAGTTTATTCTTTCTAATTATAGAAAACTTCATTCACGGGAAGCAACAGAAATAACTGTGAAATATCTCAAACCTAGGGATGTTCAGCAAAGATTTAAAACATTCTGTTTTTAATATCTCAGAAAATTAACTACTCACATCTTTGTTTCTCCAAGAGAAGATCCTTCCTGGGACCTTTAAATGTCTTGCATTTGAAGAAATATAAACAGACATGAGAATGCTATAGGATGTCTCCACAGTTAAGAGACCTGAGTTCAATTCCCAGCACACACAGGTTGGCTCAAAACCATCTGTAACTCCAGTTCTAGAGGAATCCAGTGCCCTCTTCTGGCCTCTGCGGGCACTGCATGCATGTGGTACACACACATACTGAAGCAAAACACTCATACCATGAGATAAAATGAAGCAAAGCAACTATGAATTACCAGACTGAAGTCATATGAGTGCTGTCTCTTCTCTTCACAGTCATGTGTTTTCATTGTTTATTTTGAACCTAGGAAAGCACAGTTAGCAGGACTTACGGATTTCCTGAGTTGTCATGGTCCACCTACTTCTCACAAATGAATTCACAGAACTGAGTCCAGAAGTTTTGATCAGGTTGCCTATCTGGGTATTTCCTTAACTTTCACAAAGAATAGGAAACGCAATGAAGCAGAAAAATTACTCTAATCTGCTGTGTATCTATTGCTGTGGTTTGAATGTGCCCTCCTCTGACACGTGACTATTGTATATCTAATCACGAAATGAGCTCACAAAGTTGGAAGAAGGTGTAAAGGCCAATGCTACTCCGGATCTGGTAATTGGATTTGTTTTTTAAAAAGGGGAAGCCAGTTCAGGCCTCGGGGGCACAGCTGAGTAGGTAAAGTGTTTGCAAAGTCACAGTCCCTTGCCCGGAATGGAAGTTTGAAAAGCCAGATGTGGTGGCACCCATGTTATGCCAGAGCTGGCAATGGAGAGCAGGGAGGGCCTGTGGAGCTCTCTAGCCAGCAAACCTAAACTGGGTGAGTTCCAGGCCAGTGGACTCCTGGCCTTCAGGCCTCCACCCCGAGTACTGGGATTGCAGGTGCACAGCGTCAGGCCTGGCTAATTTTTAGATATCCTACGTGGTTTGATCCTTGTAAAAAAAGCAAAAAGGTGGGGGAAGGCTGACTCCCTTCCTCCCTTCCTCGGGCAGAGGTTCTGGAGTGTTCTCTGCCCTGATACCGACCTCACAGCTTGACCTTTCATAGACCATTGTTGGTTTGGTTCAAATCTGCTTAATCCACTCAGCCTTCGCCTACCAGGCTGGAAGAAAAGGGGGATTATTTTTATCAACTGTCTCCACTCCCCAGCAGGACTTTGAGGCCCACTTAGGAGTCGCTCGCTTTTTTTCTGGTAACATATAAACAGGAATTAGAAGTGGAAATGAAACAAACGGAAATCCCCAAATTGGACAGAATCAGGGCAACAAAAATAAAACAGAGTGCTTACAAGTAAGGGGCTCTATTCGCTCTCCAACTCAAAGAGCAGCTGAGGGATAAGTGGTCACTGATGTTTGCATTTTGGGGTGTTTTCTCATCTAAGGCTTCCAGTGTAATTAGCTTGATTACTTGTTAATATTTTATTGCTTTTGCACGGAACAATGCTCACCTCCGAGCCGGCTTTAGTTCCTCTACATTCCTTTGAGACACAAAATGGTGTTTGATGGCGGCTCTACAAAGAGATTTTAAGTATTATTAAGGAAAGTAATTACATGAAGAAGGAACGAGAAAGTGAGGAACTAAGAGAAGGTGAGGTTGAAAGCAGGAAAAGAAGTTTCATTTTTGTTTGTCATTGAAACTGTTCCTAGCAAGATGGGTAAAGGCCTTTGTTGCCAAGCCTGGCAATGTGAACTACATCCTGGACCCTCAGGTGGAAATCAAGAACAACCCCAGCAAGTTGTAATCTGACTTCTTCATGCATGCCCTGGTCACATGTAGGCTCACACATATAAATAAATGTAATAAAAAATTTTAATACAACATCCCTCTTGATTACCACGCGGGGTCCTAGGGAATTTCCTCTGTGAAGGAAACCCAGCCTCTTATTCTTTGGGTCCATGTTCACAATATCACAGAGAGGAGACTTTGTCATGAATAGCGAAGTCTCAGGAGAAATTACAAAAGAAAAAAATGAATGCAGAAAGTCCATGGTTGAGAGCTCTCTAGTTCCACTCTGCCAAGCATGAAAGACACCTTTGCTTTGTTTGTTAAGAACAATTAAAGCTGGGGGAGACTACCTGAAGCAATGAATTAAACCCTTCTAGAAGGGGGTCTCGAACTGGCTCACAGGCTTTCTCCTGTGATAGGTGTATTTGAATCCTGAATTGAAATCAATACCGTAAAGCAGCAAATGCATATGTCCTTAATTAATCTGTGGGGTTTTTTTCTTGTTGCGATCAATGAAAAAGAGCTATAATTTTCATAAGAACTTCCTGGTTTAATTTCTAGAAACAATCTCATTACCTGAGAGGGGGAATTATTAGCACAAAAGAATGTCCCCAGACACTTTGCAATTGCAAGAAACACGCTGACAGCCCCCACCCTTGGAAGTTAGTCTGTGTCACAGTGCCACAATCTGATCAAGGCGAGCCTGCATTGCAACTGTGTGCAAAAAGCCCTGGCCTTCTTTGTTCGCCTGTTTCTATTTAATTCCTCATTGGATGGGAGCCTGCATCAGGCAGAACAATTATAAAATATTGCCTCATTGACGGAAGGAAGAAAACCTTCCTGGCAGGGAGCACGAGCTAATTTATATAGAACACTTTCAGTGCAGAGCTGGACTTTTACTTTACATATGTGGACAGGAGCCAAGAGAAACCAGGAGTACTGGTCCAGAGAGGGAGTGGAACCTTCAGAGGCAGCTAGGAAGCACAAGGGCTTAGAGAGGAGGAAAGTCTAGCTCGAGAGAACCAGGGAAGCTGCATCTTTGTAGCTTCGAAATTGTCCTTTTCTTTTGTAGGCGCTGGCTGAGCAGTTAGGAACACTGATTTCTCTCAGCCGAGCTGAGTTCTGTTCCCAGCATCTACATGGCCCCTCACACTTCCTGTAGCTCTCACTCCAGGGCATCCAATGCCTCTGGAGGCTCCTGCACTCACAAACACATACCCACGCACAGGCACACACATAAAATTTAAAATAATCAAAGTAAATGATTTTCATTTTTATTGAGTTGGTTTTCTTTGGTGGTGGTGGGGGCACATACCCTGGGGCATGTGTGCAGAGGTTTGAGGACAACTGGGCACAAATCATTTTTTACCCTTCCGCCTCATGGGACCCAAGAATTGAACTCTGGTCATCAGGTGTGATGTCGTGTGCCTTTAATCCCGGAGCCACCTCCCTTCCCGGCATTCTTTAATCTCCATCTTTGCTCACATCCCTGATTATTGGAGGTTTTAAGAAAATGGTGGTCCAGCATAGCTCCAGGCACCAGGAAGACTGATG
The DNA here is from genome assembly GCF_000317375.1 of Microtus ochrogaster. Classification (NCBI taxonomy): domain Eukaryota; kingdom Metazoa; phylum Chordata; class Mammalia; order Rodentia; family Cricetidae; genus Microtus; species Microtus ochrogaster. Next base: position 88,196,811 of record NC_022012.1, read on the forward strand.
TGCAAGATGCCTTCCTGAGTCTGTAGGAAGGGGTTTTCTTCTGTGGTAGAAGCGGCAAGAACTGAAAGTGAATTATTGCCATGTGAGCTGCCTGCCCCTACTCTCTGCAGCTGACAGCAGCCCATAAGAGAGGAACAGTCACCTCGCCAGCCATCCAGGCAAAGAACAGCAGAGTGCCATACACCACCTTGGCTGTGCCATGGTGCCGCCAAGGAAGGATGCGTGGCCTTGATTGTCGTTTTCCTGAGGTCAGTGTTCTGCCTTGTTTACCTAAGAGAACACTAATAGATGCAGGTTTTTTTAAAAAAAATATTTTTTTTTTTGTTTGTTTGAGACAGAATTTCTCTGTAGCTTTGGAGCCTGTCCTGGAACTCGCTCTGGAGACCAGGCTGGCCTCGAACTCACAGAGATCAGCCTATCTCTTCCTCATGAGTGCTGGAATTAAAGTTACCTTCTCTTAATGGAATATTTTCACAGGAATTTTCCTGTTCTCTTGGTTTTTGAGGCAGCATCTCATGTTGCCCCAACTGATTTACGACTAACTGAGTAGCCTAGAATGACCTGGAATTCCTGGTCCCTACTGTCCCTACCTGCCTAGTGCTGGGATTATGGGTGTGAGCACCCAGCCATAATCTTTTTTTTAAGTTCTACACAATTCTGAAACTTGACTTATCTTTTAAAGTCAATATGGGCTTGTACCTATGATATAATTTGTACACACACACACACACACACACACACACACACAACTTGTATACATCCACAGAGAGATTCAACACAATAATAATACAGTTTGTACAAGTACTCAAAACTATCTTCTATTCTTCCGCACTATGGGATAAACCCTAGATTAGAGCACAGGTGTTCTATATATACAGGTGTTCTACCACTGAGTCATTCTCAGTCCTTGATCCTTTTTTTTTTTTTACTTTCTCTATAACTCAGCTGGTTTTCACCTTATGATGTTCTTATGATGTTTTCTCTCTCTGTGCCCTGGTTGCTGGGATTGTTTACTGACTTACACCACCCTTAAAATCACCTTGTTAGTAGGTGTGTTTTTGTTCTGTTTATTTCAGTGCTTCAAGGTGAACTCACGGCTTGCTTTGCATATCTTTAGCTGGAGCTCCAGCACTGATGTAAGTCCATGGGTTGGGCATCATTTCGTTTTCTTTTACCTTTTGAAGAATTGTTATTTACGTATTTTATTATTTATGTATTTAATTATTTAATGTGTGTGTGTGTGTGTGTGTGTGTGTGTGTGTGAGAGAGAGAGAGAGAGAGAGAGAGAGAGAGAGAGAGAGCACCGAAGCGCGTCAGCTGGAAGTGAGACTCAGAGGACTCATTCTTTCTTCTACCATGTGGGTTCTAAGGGTCAAGCTCAGGTCATCAGGCTTGGCAGTAAGCCAAGTCATTTTATTACTAGCTTATTATATACCTTGCTTCCCTCTAAAGTCTATTTAGAAAAAAAGTTACAAGATTTCACAAAATGACAGACAAATTACATTGAAATAATTAGAACAAAATCAAACAAAATGCAAAATTTGGATCATAAAACAGTTTGGGTAAAGTAAAACAGAAAGCACAGGCCTAGATGCCCAGGACTGGAGCTGAGTATTTGTGCTTAGACTGAGGAGTAGTGGCGTTCACCACCAAGCAGTTCAGAAGGTCGTAAGTGTTCTGACCCTGCTCTCTGGATAGAATTGGCTTTTGTTGTCTGTCCCTGAATATCCTTATAAGGAGCATGCATGGTGTGGTGCCATCTGAGTCCCCTTTGTCAGCCACCTGCAGGAGCGTCACAGCAGAGCATCTGGTCCCCGGGAATCTTGTGAACACCATCCCAGGTGGAGCAGGGGAGAGCAGAGGTCAGCAGTGAGGGTCACCAGAGTGTGGAGCACACGGGAGCTGCCTTGTGAAGCCCTAGACAGGATCTCATGTAATCCAGGCTGAGCTCAGGCTCACTCCCTAGCTCAGTCTAGCGATGAACTCTGATCCTCCTGCTGCATCCACCGCCACGCGCCGGAATTCCAGCGACGCTCCATCACACCAGACTTTGAAATCTGACTTTACAAACAGCTGCTATGATTATTAATGCAGGTGTTGGGAACACAGGCTCTGGAGTCAGACTTGGCTTTGGACCCTGCCTCGATTGTCAACCTGTTACCTGGGTGAACACAGTCAACTACACAGTCCTGCTATGACCTCAGAGAGATGACCACAGTGGGATGCTTGCTAGGTGACTTTTCTAAGAAATGTACCTGTTACTTAGGATGGTGATGCACTCACAGAAGGTGCTACAAATGGGCTTGTTCCACGCCCACCCGAAGTTTGAACTAAGTAAAAGTAATTCAGGGTTCAATACATTATGGAACAAATTGGCCTGGCTGGCTGGCTTTGGAACCTATGAGTTCTTCTCTGCCCAGCTGTGTGGGTCCAGACGTGGCAGGGCGTGCGTGCATGTGGATGATTTTCTGCCACTTGGCACTGACAAGGGTCCTCAGGTCGCACTTAGCCAGGGGCCAGTCTGCGCTGGAGGAGGCCAGGGAAGCTTTACTCTCTTGTCTAGTACCTCGGGAGGGCTGGCTGTAAATCGAGGCTCAGCGAAGACTAAAATGTGAAGGGCCTGCTGTTGATCAAGCCAGTGCACCGCCTCTCTGTGCCTCAGGCTTCTCACAGAGAAACTGATCCCTGCGAAGACATCCTTCCGCAGCTGCGCAATGCCGTTGGATAACGGTATTCAGCAAACGTGCACAGGTAATTTTATCTGTTGCTCGGGCTGGTGTCATTATCTCGGGGTCTGAACAGCTGATTAGAATTGCTCTGTGTGTCATAGCCTCATCATTAGCTAATAATTATAGGGATAACCAATCTTCTATAACCTATTACAACATAATGAGATTGTCCTTATTACTCGCCAATCAATCAACCCCATCAAGTTTGCCCTTGTTTGATAGAACAAATACACTTAATAAGTGATACTATTTTAAAAATGCATTTGTACTTTCTGGGTATATGCATATATATGCAGAAATATATATAAATATATATAATACATTACATAATATATAATATATATAATATATATATAATGCTTTATTAATACTCTATGCATGTACTTTTATCTCTGCCTCTCCTCATCACAGGTTTTGAGAATTTTGTGTTAAACAACACGATTGGGTGTTCCTCAGATCTCACAGTAAACAAACCGCTAGATTTTGTTCAGGGAATTATGGAACTGGACTGAAAAATGACAATTGGATCTCTCCTTAAGAGGTCATTCTAATCCCCAGTGCCTGGTCCAAACGCACACAGTTTGAGACCTCTGAGCTTTCCATTTCCCCTATACATTGCTGCCTTTTGGTTCTGTGGCAGGGAGTTATTCTCACTAGAACAATAATAACAAAACCCCTTTGTTCTTTCATAGGTCTCTTGGGTGAATTCGGTGGGATTGAACTCACACAGAGATTTGCTATTTCTTGAGATCATAAATCCCATATCTCAATGGGGCCATTACAGCCTTGCAAAGTGAGATAAGCTACACTGTACATGGAGATTCCTGAAGAACAAAAGGGATGTGTATGGCAGAAGGAAGGATGGGGGTGGCTTGAGACTATTCCTGCCTCTAGGATCATGGAAAATTTTCTCTTTGAAACAAGAGGGGTTTGTTGTTGTTGTTGTTGTTGTTACTGGTCCCCAAGTGCATCCCCCCTTCCTTTCTAGAAGCATCCTTGATTTTGTTCAGAATTTCAGCATATTCAAAAAACTCGAAAACCAAACAACAACAACAAAAAGTTAGGGAATTCTTTTGTGGTAGAGGAATAGTAGAAGAATTTCAACCCGAATTCTGTGACTTCAGAGTGGGGATCAAATATCAGAGGACCTACCCATGCAGATTTCAACGTCTGAAAATAGTCAATGCAGGAACTGGTAAAATCAGGGGCTGGAGAGATGGCTCAGTGGTTAAGAGCACTGGCTTCTTCTGGGGAGGGTGGATATGATTGCCAACACCTACCTAGGGACCCATCTGCCATTAACTCCAGTTCCAGGGCATCAGATACTTAGGCATACACATGGTGTACACACACACATACATTTGGGCAAAACAGACATGGAAGTGTTTCATTCTGTGCTTCCAGGGAGAAAGACGAACACCTCACTGATGCTGCCATTGACTTTGGACTTGACATTACAATATGCATTGGCCAATGGAGTGTACGTTTTTCAAAGCATTACACATTTCCTCAAGGGTTCTTGTTCCTCTCCTGTGCCATGAAGCCCCTCGCCCCATGTGGAATTGATCGTGGTGAAGCTTCGATAGAACGTGAGCAAAGACTTGACCTTTGTTGAGGTAGCCAGTGAGTTTAGAAGTTGCTGTTACTACAGCAAAAACTGACAGAGAAAGACCTACTACCACCTACTGCCATAAAGTGGTCTGTGGAGGAAATTACAAAACAGTAAGACCATCTTCCAAGGAGGGAATTACAAGTAGAAGTTGGTAAATAGTGTCAGGAAGCAATAGGTAGGGAATTGGGTCTGTTCTGAGCAATTCTTCCAGTCTATCAATGGTTGTCTTTTATAGGATACAGCAAAATACATACAAGTCAGGACTCTGAGGCCAGACCAGGGGTCCCAATGCCAGCTCTTAGTTATCTGTCCTCACTAATTAACTATCATTCATTTCAATTATGTATCTGTTCATCTGACTATTTCTATCATTTACCATTAATCATTTATCCTCTCTCTCTCTCTCCATCTCTATCTCTGTCATCTCTGCATGTATCATCTATCTGTGTGTATGCAGTTAGGTGTCTGTCTACCTTTCTTATCTATTTTCTATCTTCTCTTTCTATTCTTTTATGTATTTTCATCCTCTAAAAATATATATATTTACTGAGAGCAAAGGCAGAGTTATTGCTTTTATTTGGTTTTGTTGTGTTGTGGTTTTCTTCTGGAAAGATTTGAGTCATGAGCGCCTGGGTACCCTAGTTTCACCTCTGCTTTCTCTTTTCCTTCCCCACAGGAATTTTAAGAAGAAAAGTGCACACTGCGTACAATTTGGTTAAATAACTTAGAAAAATAGTTTGCAATTAATCTTTTTCTCATAAAGGCCAAGGTGTTCAAACTCTCGGAGTTTCTTATTATGAGTTACACAGCATCAGAAAATTAGACTATAATTATTAAGCAGTGGGTGGTATATCTGCTTGTTAAAATACAAAGTGTGGGCTAGGATTGTGGTCCTGAGCCAAAAGTCTGCCACACACGCCTCTTACATGGCTTTAAGGCACTGCTTTTTTGGCATGTACTAGTGTGAGCGAGACTTTTTTTTTAAGTGGCACCCCATAAAACCCTGAAAAAAAATCAGTTCCCCAAAGAAATCAATTTACTTTATTTTAATGTGTATTTAAAGACCATCAAGAATGCAATCTGTTTTATTGTTTGGGTGAAACAGGCAAGATGCCGTCATTGCTTCTGAGAAGCAGAAGACCGTGTATGATCAATTACAACTGGAGACAATAGACTCATGGTAGTGTAGAATCTGAAATCAAAGATTCCCTCATCACCGGGTGGTGGTGGCGCACGCCTTTAATCCCAGCACTTGGGAGGCAGAGGCAGGCGGATCTCTGTGAGTTCGAGACCAGCCTGGTCTACAAGAGCTAGTTCCAGGACAGGCTCCAAAACCACAGAGAAACCTTGTCTCGAAAAACCAAAAAAAAAAAAAAAAAAAAAAGATTCTCTCATCACAGAGGATGAGTCCTTTCCTGCTGGCGAAGATGAGGCCACAGCAGACTGTACTACAGCGGAAGCGATTATTTTCATTTAGTGTTTAGGCCAGACCTCATAGCGTAAACCTGTAATCCCAGTACACGGGTCACTGAGGTGGGAGAACTGAGCGTTCAAAACCAGCTTGGGATACATAATAAGAACTGTCTCAAAAGGAAAAAGGCAAACAAATAAAAAATAGCCTCTCTTAAAGCCCCCATCTCTCCTTCTCTTGAACTTTTTTCTGGTCTCCTGGCCTCTCCAAAATAGCTGTAATGAATAACATTTTGGACAGTGGTCTAGAAATTGAGTTGGGGAGATTAGAGGAACAAATCGATGCTTTGAACAGATAAGCATGACTTTATGAAGATAAAGCTGTCTCAATGCTGGAGCGTCCTCTGACATGTTCTATACGTCTCACTGATATTTTCTACACTATTTGTTGTGTGTTTTGAGATGGGGGTACATACACAGAGAGACTGGGAAACTGGAAAAAGAGGCTCAAAATGAGAAAGAAGAAGCTTTAAGGTGTGTGTGTTGGGATGGCGGGGCGGGGGTGGTGGTGATACAGAGAGCTCCTGGCTAGCTTCATGTCAACTGGCACAAGTTAGAACATGTGGGAAGAGGCTTTCGCAGTAGAGATGTCTCCATAGGTTTGGCCTGCAGGCAAGTTTGTGAGGCATTTTCTCAATCAGTGATTGATATGAGAGAGTGTTCAGCCAACTGTGGGTGGGGGTACCCCTGGGCGGGTGGTCCTGGGTGCCATAGGAAAACTGGCTGAGTGAGCCAAAAGGAGCAAGCGGATAAGCAACTAACTCTCCTTCATGGCCTCTGTATCAGCTCCTGCCTCCAGCTCCTCCCCAACTTTCCTCAGTGATGGAGTGTGACCTGAGAGTTGGAAGACAAAATAAGCTCTTTCCTGACCCTACTTGGCTCATGGTTTCCCATCACAGCAATAGAAACCCAATTAAGCCAGAGAGTAATAATATACATGCATATCAAGGGGGTGGGGGATTGCTGGGAGTGCAAGCATACATTTGGAAAAAGCCGGGGCAGAGATGCAGGTAAGAAGGGGACTTTGCCTCAACCGCAAGTGTTCAGGCATCTTCCTTGTCATCATTGCCTCAATGTTGTATTTGCATGGTATTTATGTTAGATTAGATAGTAAATAATAGAAAAATTTACTTAAAAATAAAATAAAAATAAAAGAGAAGAAACGCCATTATAAAATCTAAATCTGTACACAGACTGGTGACAATCAGTTACTGAAATAGTCACATTTATTTTATATATTCCCCAAATCTGGAGTCAACAGACATGTAACCCTTTAGTCAAACATGGCCTCTTGGCTGCTTCTCTGAATAAAGTGTTACTAGAACACAGGCACACAGTCAGCTCCTACTGTCTCTGTCTGTTTTGGTGTTTCGGGAGCTGAGCGGGGAGGTTGTAATAGACCACGGAGCCTGTGCAGCATGAAGTTCAAAGTTAGGATAGCATAAAGTAAATAATTGAAGTGCACGTTTGAATTCCTCCTCTCTACTATATATCACAAAATGAAATCTCCGGATTTCATGCCTTGTGTTCTCCTTCTGCCTACACTGCGCCTATGTGAGCAGTTAGCAGCACCGTGTATTCTTTGTCTGCCTACACTGTGCCTACCTGAGCAGTTTGCACCACCGTGTATTCTCTGTCTGTCTACACTGTGCCTACTTGAGCAGTTTGCACCACCGTGTATTCTCTGTCTGTCTACACTGTGCCTACTTGAGCAGTTTGCACCACCGTGTATTCTCTGTCTGTCTACACTGTGCCTATTGGAGCAGTTTGCAGCACTCATGACATGATGCCATCAAGGAACACTACTTGAGCTTTTTTTACTTGTTGCTGATATTGCAAAACGTAACTGTGGGTTAGCAGGCTGGCTCAGTGGATAAAAGTGCTTGCTGCCCAATCAATCAACCTGAGTTCAATACCCTGGGCTCACATGGCAGAAGGAAACTCATGACTCCCACAGGTTGTTTTTGTACCTCCACATTCTGGCCCTGGTACAGGCTGCACACCCCTGTGCTCCCCTCCCACATGAATGCACACAAAATAAATAAAGACGTGAGAACCAGAATATATCTCTCACCTCAAAGGGGCTAAGTTTTAGTTTATTCTGAGTCAAATGTGAGAGATTAGTGACAGTGTCTCAGGATCACAGACTGAAGTCACCCAACTTAATTTCTAGACTGCTTGTCCAAAATGTTATTTAGCTGTATATGAGAGGCCAGGAGACTAGAAAAAGGTCCCAGGAAAAGAGAGATGGGAGTTTTAAAAGAGGGCATTTTTTATTTGTTTGTTTGTTTTTTCCCTTTTGATATAGTTCCTATTATGTAGCCCCAGCTGGTTTTGAACACTCACTCCTTCTCCCTCAGTGGCCTGTGTGCTGGGATTGCAGGTGTATGCTATGAGGTCTGGCCTAAAAACTAAATAAAAAAATTGCTTCCGGTATAAATCAGTCTGTTGTCTTCCCACGCCCACCCCAGTAGGAAAGGGCCCATCCTCTATGATGAGGGAGACTTTGATTCCAAACTCTACAGTAACAGGGGTCCTACTGTCTGGGGTGTAACCAACTCTACATGAGTAGAAGAACTTGAACTTTTCTGGTCAGAGTGGAAGAAAGCCATGCATCCTGGCACTTAGCAAACGCAACAGTGGAGAAGCAGTCAGGGAGGAGGGTTCAACCCCTCTGCTATGGGTCTCAGGTGAAACCTGATGACACCCAGCTTGTGGGTGACTAGACACTGGCGTCTAGACCTGCTAGATGACAGAATATTAGATCAGACCTGGACGTGGGCAACGGATGGCTAAGGAGAAGACTGAAGAGAGACCAAGATAATTTCGGTCCTCAATTTGCAACATTTCTGCTCTCCACAACCACGAACTTCTCAAACAATCAGACGTGGAGGAAGGGCTGTGAGCTCTCAGTGGGTAAAACCCTCCTCATGCAGGCCTGATGTTCGATGCAGCTGTGAGCTTCTGTAATCCTGTGGTAGGTGGAAGTCAAGGACAGGAGAACCAGCTGTCTGCCTGTGTATTCCTGACCTCCCCAGGAGCACACAGCACAGCAGTCAGAGCCGGAGAGACCCAGCCTCAAAGAGGTGGGAGGAGAAGAACAACTCCAGAAAGTTGTTATTTTACCTCCACACATGTTATAGCACGGTCACATCTCCACACATCTGTCTGTCTGTCTGTCTGTCTGTCTGTCTGTCTGTCTCTCTCTCTCTCTCTCTCTCACACACACACACCTACACACACACAAAATTCTATGTATTTGTACTATGCCTTGCATATGTGTGTATGTGTGTGTAAGTATGTGTGTGCAGTATATACATGTATGTGTGTGTATGTACTTGTGTGTGCTATCTCTGTTTACCAGCCTATTTTACACTGCTCAGAAGTCCTGTTCATAAGACTCTCCAGAAGTCCAAATTGAGGGGACAAAAGGCTGGCTATTGTTTACACATCCCATAAGTTTCAGGAAGAAAGCCACCCTTCCCATAGTCCCCAAGGCCCCCCAACTCTACAGCCCAGCAAGTGGCACACAATGGAGTGCTCTTGTGATGTTTAGCCCTCCCACAAAAGCCTCTGAAGGAGACAGGATATCAGAATAAATGGGGCATTGTTCTGCTGCCTTAGGGGCCATTCTGCTGTTCCTGTCACTGGACAAAGACACAGATGCAGGAGGTGGGGTGGGGGGCGACTGTTGCAGAGGGCACATTCCAAAGCCTTCCTCGGTGGTGGTCTCTTTGCAGAGTAGCTCCTCTGGGAGGCAGCCGCTGGGAAGAAGGCCCAGAATAGGCTAGGGGGAGACAGCTTAAGGTTTATTTCGTGTCTGCTCTTCACAAGATGCTATTAATCGATATTTCTGCCCCCTCAGCATTTAAAAAAAATCTTTTAAAAATTATAATTTCTATTTATTCTTTGAAAATATCATAAATGCATATGAGGTATTTCTGCCATTCCAACCCCCTACTCTTAGCTCCCAATCTCCCCTGCATCCCCTTCTGCCACATCCCCCTCTCCATTTAAAATTATTAATTAATTTTAAATAATTTGTTAGCCTACTGAGTTCATTCAGTGTGGTCCATATGTGCCTAGGTGTAAGGTCATCCACAAGCGACGCCACAGTGGCCACAACCTCCTCCACCCCCACCCGTAGACATCAGCCATCAGCAGCTTCTCAGCTAGGGCTGGGGCCTCAGGAGCCCTCTCACCTGGCTGGAATTTTTGATTGGTTTGATCTTGTATGAGTAACCAGGGCTGCCGTGGAGTCCTGGGTGCATTGGCCATGGCATGTCTACAGATGGCCTGTTGTGTGACATTTTGATTGTGTTCTGACAAAACTTGCTTAGAGTCAGAGGGTGGAGCTAGCCAACAGCTGGCCCAAACTAACCAGAGACGTTTGGAGGACCATAGACAGACAGGAGACAGGAAGTAGGAAGGCGGGACTGAGAGGCTCTGGCCCTTTTGGAGGAAGGAAGGGATGAGGTAGTAGGTGACCCGTGGCTGCTTTCCCGCTTCGCTGACCGTTCAGGTTGTTAACGTACTCCCAGTTTTTTACTGATAAAGAATAATTAGTTAAGGTTTCAATGGGCTTTCACAGCCATTTCTCTCCATCCTCTAGCTCCTAAGTTCCTTCTGGCCTTTGTTCTGAGATGTTCCCTGACTGGGTCTGTGTGGAGGTCCCAGTGGCCTTTCTTCTGAAGCTCTTGCTTCTGTGAGGTCTTTTCCTAGTTTCCCCAGAAAGGACGGAGGACTGGAGAGATGGCTCAGTGGTCAAGAGCACTTGCTCTTCCAGAGGACCTGTGTTGGATTCTCAGAACCCACATGGCAGCCCACAGCTATCTCTAACTTCCATTCAGGGGAGCCAGCGCCCTCTTCTGGCCAACTTGAGCACTACATAGATGTGGTGCATAGGCATACATACAGACAAAACACTACATATATAAAATACATACAGACAGACAAAACGCTTACATATATAAAATACAGACAGACAGACAAAACGCTTACATATATAAAACACATATAGACAAAACACTTACATATGTAAAGTACAGACAGACAGACAAAACACTTACACATATAAAATAAAATAAGTAAGTCTCAGTCTGTAAAGGGGGTGGTGGAGAGCCAAGGAGGCTTTTCAAGTGTGCATAAGTATGAAGTCACCCGCCAGGGCACAAGCAATCCACTGGCAGCTACAACTGAGAAGAGACAACATCCTGGGGGAAGCCGAAGATGCTGCCATGTAATTTCCAGGGTTTTGTGTTTCTGAGGCATTGTTCTCTGCTTCCTCCTTTCTGGTAACTTTCTTTTTCATGTCTTCCGTTGCCTCTTGGGAAGGCATTGTGCTTTTTCTTTTACTGTGTTTTCCCAGAATTTGTCAGAGTGTGAATCACTGTGAGAGATACAACGTTTACCGAATAACATTTCTCTGTTTTGGCAGCGTGTCAGATCTTACCTTTAGTGACTTTCTCTCTTGAGACATCCGTACTGATGCCTTGGGTGTGGACCGACCCTTTCATAAGCCTGCCTGCCTATCTATAGAGCAATTGACCCATCTATCTAGTGATCTTCCTACCATCTGTCTGTCTGTCTGTCTATTCATCCACTTATCCATCTAGCTAGCTATCCATTATCTTTCTGTCTATTTTTCTAACTCTCTTCTAATGCTGAGCTTATATCTACTTTAATCATTTTTGTTAATAAACTACATTTCAAGAACAGAACACAAACCCCAGCAGCCTAGCTTCACTTCAGCTCTCTGAACCTGAGCCCTCGCCTGTCAGGCCCTTGTGGAAGCCGGAGATGGCATCAGGTTCCTTCTGCAGTCAGTCTCCACCTTTCTGAAACAGGGTCTCTCATTGGACCTGGGGCTTGCTGTGTCACAGTCTCCTGGGTCTTCCTGGCCCCGCCCCCAGCTGTGTGATTGCAAGCATGTCCCCCCACACCTGGGTTTTTACATGGGTCCTGGGAACTGAACTTAGGTTTGCTGGTTTCTCAGCAAGTGCTTTCTTTACTCCTTGAGTCTTCTGCTTGGCCCCTTCATCTTAATTGTCACTGGAGTACTAAAAATATCTAAAATATCACCTTCACATGTGTCTACCAAATGTCACTTTAATTTTTCATTTTTTCTATGAATTCCATTTTTAAAAATCTGGGGCTCCTGAGATAGCTAGGTTGGTGGTAAAGGCGATGGCAGTGAGCTTGGTAACCTGAATTCAATCCCCTGGCCCCATACAGTGGAAAAGAGAGTCAATTCCTGAGAGCAGTCCTCTGACAAACACCGTGACACATATATACACCACACACACACACACACACACACACACACACACACACACCTGGATAAACAGCCGCAAAAGGGCTCTGACCTACAACAGGGTCCTCCTTACTCTTTCACAAAAGCATGCAGATTTCTCTCCCCAGGATGGGCCTAGGGGCTAGAGAAGTCTCTTTCCCTTTCTGTTCTTTCCATGAAGACCACCAGTCTGTCAGGTGTGGTCCAGAGACAGGGCTCCATGCCACTGCCTGCAGCAGCCTGGTGTGCCCTTATCAGAGGCATCTAGCTGGAGAAGCCTGGGCTCTTGACATCTCTGCAGAAAAGACCTTCAGTCAGATCCACGCAAAGCAGGGTTAGTTTACTGGGAAGACATTTCAGCAGAGATTCATGCAAGGCTATTGATATAGTTGCAAGGGAAGAATAAGATGTGGCCAGGATCAGTGACTCACTTTCTTGGTTTTCCAATCGCCAGTATGCAGTGTTGGGGTGACTCTGAATTTCTACCTTCCAAAGGTTGCAGGAGATTGTAGGGTGTTTTCTGGGGCACTGGGTATAACTGCAGTGGATGAGCGTCATAGGCCTCAGGAATAACACAGGGAGGTTCTTACTTTACCCCAAAGCCAATCTCACTTGGAGATTGCCAGCAAACACCCGGGAAGGCACCAGGTTGTGCCCCTCAGCACGTATCTCTGGGCAATAGGCAGACATATTGCTGTTTTAATGTTCTTCTTGAGGAACAATGTTCTTACTCAAAAGACTTGTCTATCAGCAGCCTGTAAGGTTAACTGTGTTGGGATTTGTTTTTATTCAAAGATTTGTTTTAGGTGTGTGTGTGTGGGGGGGGTGCGTGTGTATATGTGCACACACATGCATCCCTGGACAGCAATAGAGAGTGTTCATTCCCCTAAAGGTGGAGTTATAGGCAGTTGTGAGGTGCCGCACATGGTTCTGGGAACTAAACTGGGGTCCTCTGCAAGAGCAGCAAATACTCTTAAGCTACTACTCAAGCCCCATGGAAGTCTCGCTTTTTTGTTGGTGAGAGGCTTCAACCAGATGCTGGCAGGAAATATTCCTTTCCCTTCCCGTGTCTCCTTTGTGGTTCCCATCTCTCTGTCCCAACTTAAGCCATGTTTATATAGGAGCAACTGTGCAGTTAAGGCAGGACACAGGTAATAAGTGAGCAGAGGAGGACGGGCCATAGTCATTCACCGGTGGCTTCAGTCAACATGCAGTCTCTAGAATGCAGTCTCATGAAGGCTGGGACAGAATCAATATACTACATGAAGGTAGCATGGTTTCTGGTTCAGAACAGTAATTTCTCAAACTGCAACCCCCCTGGGCAGTCTAGGGGCCATGCAAGTGGTGTCAAGGTTTCCATTCCTCGTCTCCACCGTGTTTTGTTTTTCAACTTTCATTTACTTTCTAATTTTCTCTGATTTCTTCTCTTACTCATGCCTAATGTCCTTGGGTGTTTCTTCTTCCTACCTTCCTTCCTTTCTTTTTTCTTTCTTTCTTCTTCCACTTTGCCTTCTCTTTCTTCTTTCTCCCTCTTTCCCCCTCCTCTTTCTTTCATATACAGGGCACAGGAGAACATCTGGAAGTCTTGTAGGAAAGATAGTACCCAAGCTAAGTCTTCACGGAAGTGTGGGATTTATACAACAGGTGCAACGGAGAAGATTGGGTACAGATGAAAGAGAACAAAACAGAAGACACAACCTATGAGGTCCCTGGGAGGGAAGTACAAGAAGAAATGCGTGAGTGAGCAGCAAAGTGCAGAAAGCTAGACACACTCCCTTCCTGCTCACTGTAGCCTGGTGAAGACCGGCAGCGTGCCTATGTCGTGGGTTACCAGTCACTCGGGTGTTTTATCTGCCTGTTTGAAATGGGGAACCAAGACTTGGAAGAAGAAAACAACCTCCTGCTCTCATTGTCAGGAAGCTTAGTGAAAAGGCTCTAATCACAGTAGATTGGAGGAATCTCGTGCCATCAGCCACAGATTGTATTGACAGAGTTTTTATTGCTTTACCGCATAGACAGACTAAATAGTCAGTAGGTCTAGGCTATCAGTTTTCCTACCAGTTTTAGTTTTTTTTTTCCTAGAAGGCTCTACTATCAAGTCAGTTCTACCTACTTTTATAAAATTCTAACATTGATCATATTGAAAATTGTGGACCTCTAAATATGATACATGCACACAAATCTAAATACTGTATGGTCCACATCACATTTCAACTTTACTGCATACAGTTGTCCTTAAAAATTTCTGCTTTTGGGGGGTTTCTCATAACCTCTTAGACAAGTTATTTTTCAACTTTAACCTGACTGATGCATTAATTTGCTTTTAGCCGACACTAGGTTTTTGCAACAATCTAAGTTCATAGTAAACTTAGGAGGAATGTACAGAGGCTATCCATGCATACCCATCCTTTCAAAGTTGAGTCTCTTGGTATTTGATGCTCTCGTTGGCTCTTTCACTGACCTAATGTGAGAGCTGCCAGCTAGAAAGAGCACAGAGACCTGCAGAAATGAGGCTCAGCAGGCGCAGTTTGAAGAGTGAGAAGTCAAAGGATGGATCAAATGGAAACGCTTAAACAATGAGGGAAGCCCTTCAGTCAAGAGTCAGGGTTAGAGCTGGAGAAATGGCTCAGTCATGAAAAGCCCTGGCTGCTCTTACAGAGGGCCGAGGTACAGTTCCCAGCACCCACAGGGTGGCTCACAACTGTCTTTAACACGTTCCAGGGAGATCCAATGCCCTCTCCTACCT
>NC_022012.1:88212147-88221786 GCF_000317375.1 Microtus ochrogaster
GGAGGCAGAGGCAGAGGCAGAGGCAGAGGCAGAGGCAGAGGCAGAGGCAGAGGCAGAGGCAGAGGCAGAGGCAGAGGCAGAGGCAGAGGCAGCCCAAGTTGGAAGCCAGACTCAGCGACATTGTGAATTGAAGGCAAGCTGAGGCTGCATAGCTAGATCCTGCCTCACCAAAACAATCAATGACAATCAAATAATGAAATAGTACAGATATCCTAAAACCAGCTCAATTGGAGCCTGTGACGGATGTCCTATGTGATAAATCCTCGCCTTATGTGGCAACTAATTTTTTATTTGTTTTTGAGTCATAGTCTTGCACTTTATCCCAGACTTGCCTCAAACTCATAGTAAGCCCCCTGCCTCAGCATTCTAAACATGAGCTACCATGCCCTGCTTGCATTTCATTTCATTTTAACTAAACCACACCAGATTTAAAATTCACTTCCTCAGTTGCACGAGCTAAGTTTCCCAGGCTCTGCCAACACCTGTGGCTGGGGGCTGTCACAGTGGGTAGTACAGGCATGGAACTCTGTAGCCTCAGAAACCAGGCATTGGCAGGAAGGGGAACAGGCCGGGAAAGGAGCTGGCCGGGCTTTGCAAACAATCTGTAAATGTTTCAGATCTGGCCTAAGTGAAAAACCCAGGACTCGGTGAGGCATGAACATCTGTGGCCCCTAGAGAATGGCAAGGACGGAGCATAATACACGCAGGATCTCCGATGAAGTCATTTCCTTCCCATTGATGCCAGAGCTAAGGCAGCTCAGTGGGTTTGTGCTGTTCTCACTTCTGCTGGGTATTTCTGTTTTGTGTGTATATGTGGAAATGGTTGCTTGCATGCGTGTGGGGTGTGTGTATGGGAAAGAGAGGGAGAGATGTATATGTGTGTGTGAAAGAGGTACATGTGTGTGCATGTAAGTGGGCATATGTGTGTATGTGTATGCACATGTAGATATGCATATGCAAGAGAAATAAACATATGTGTGTGTGAGAGAGCAAGTGCATATGTGTATATGTGCATGTATGAGTATGTACGCCCGAGTGTAAGCCAGAGGCTTTTTCCCAGGGAACCATCTCTGTAGCCCTACTTTTTGGTACTCCATTTGGAGATGCTTACTCAATCCATTTTATTTCCATATCAGGTCCTCACATATTTAATTAAGTTCAGCAAATTACTGTATTTCTATCTACTCTAGGACCAAACTCTTTTCTCTAATCTCTGATCACAAGTTAGGTTAACAGTCTACCAACACGCCACAGGACTTTAGCTTTAAAACTGGAACATTTTAATCATGTGACTTAAAGGAATGGAAAAACCGGGCACGGAATCCATGAGCCTTGCTTGTGTTTTGTTAATCTAGTACATTCTTAATTTTCATGCGTGACAACCATTAATACTGTGCTTAGTTAAACCTCACTTCTGCTTCCCCTTTTATGCTCAGTGCTAGCGAATTTAAAACCTGTTTAATTCGTGTGCCCTGGCACCCAAAGGCATGACCTTGCACGTAGAAGAAATGAAGTCATCTGTTAGCTTTTAATACATTTAAGTTAAAATAATTTCCACATGGTCAGACTAGGCCTGGTCTCCACATACAGAGCTCCATCTGGCTGAAATGGCACGTATAAGCCTTTGAGTCACGTGGGGAGGGCTGTGAGATTTCAGCACAGCTCATGTGCAGTATAGGGGTTGTGTTCTGGTTCTTTCAGGTTTTTTGCTTATTGTCATTATCAAAAGCCCAAGAAGACATCACTGAATGGAGTCCCCTGTGGTGGGGAGAGGTATGGCAGCCGGCTTTCCCTTGGAAGCATGTGGCTGCTTGTAGGCATCTTGTTGGGTCAGGCAGCACGGCAAGGGAAAAAACCCTGTGCTCAGCTGACTCTCTTTTCTCTACATTCCCTTTGTGTCACCACTATCCTGCTCAGTTAGACCTTTCTGAAAGTGGCAGGTGCTGGGAATGGAACCTGGGTCTTCTAGACCAGCAACCAGTGGTCTCAACTGCTCAGCCATCTCTCCAGCCCCTTGTCAACGTCCTTAATCCAATCAAGTTGTTAAGTGAAAATTCACCATCATTGGTGGACTATGTCCTAAAGGACTCCAAACAAAACTGCCAAAAAGAAAGACATTGGTAACCAAGACCAACTCTAGAGGAAAGTGAAAACCATGTGCTAGATACTGTGGTGTTTTTTAAACATCATCATAACTAGGGGCTGGCAGATCTCTTCTCTGGGCTGTGTGCAGATTCTGAATGTCTGAGCTGTACAGGCCACCCAGGCTTTGGCAATGTGGGAACTGCCAGACACAAGACTTGAGTCTAAGCTTCCATGACAAACACAAGGCTGGCTGTGGCCTGTCAGCCTGCAGGTTCTCAGTTAGAACTGCGTTGGTCCTTACGAGGGAGGACATTCAGTGCCATCCTGACAGGACATGCCATTTCCTGTGTTAGCAAGGCCCGTGACTCTATTTCATTTCCCCCATATCCCGATATCATGACATCTGCCATCTTCCATCCAACAGTGGACATTACGGTAGCAATGTCTTCTCTAGGGTTGTTATTCTTGCCAAAAATCTTACTGACCACGTAGGTTAAGTCTGTGACTCAAGGCACAACCTAGAGAGGAACCCAGACCAATGTCAGCACATGGGAAACTTGTACTGTTTCCTAGCTCCAGGAATTTTCTAAAGATAACCCCTTGAATCTCTCAAGAAATTCTCCAACATAGATGCTCTATAGAAAGAGAGATGGGGCAAGAAACACTATGATAAGTATTCTGTTGCCTGTTAGTAAGCATTAGGGCCAGGGTTTTACCCCACACACCTTGAGATCAGATTGCCCTCAGTGTCTGTGCTATGTGTCACCTACCGCTACCATGGACGTCATTTGCCTAGGTTTGAATTTTTTGTTATATTTATTTATTTGTGTGTGACTGCATGTGTATATATGCCTCAGTATATGGTCACAGGTCAGTGAACAACTTTCTGTGGCTGGTTGTCTCCTTCAACTATGTGGGTTCTGGGCATCCAAGTCAGATTGTCAACTCTTAGCAACAAGAGCCAGCTGTTATCCATGGAGCCCCTCCCAGTTTTTTGAGTCAGGGTCTCTAATGGTTTCAAAGGTTCCTTGGGGACCCACTTTCCTGTTATTAAGGCAGTGAGTGGTGCTGTTACCATCCTTCCAGGATTGTTTCAGTGAGCAGGGTGGGGGCTGCTTTATGACCCGTTCCTTCACTCCTAGGTCATGAGAAGTGTGAGCTCATTATGACTGAGTCAGATGCCAGATATAGCGTTGGGAAGTGTCCAACACCGATCCCCTTTCCTTCTCAATTAGTTCCCACTCAAGTGTGCACACCCACGCACAGCACAGACGCTCCACACCTCCGAAGCTTTTCCTCTTAACCTTTACCTTCCCCAGGTGAATGAAATGACCACACTTGTTAGGAATTCCCTAGTCCTACAGCAAAAAGCATCACAGGAATTGCCAACTGAGTAAAGAGAATTTGTGCTGTGTAAATGTTTAAAGGACTAGAGGGATCGGCATCCAGCCTCAGATTTTGCAGCCTCTATATGATTTTTCCTGCCTGGGCATGCATAAGTGAGCAAGATGAAGGGCAGAGAAAGGAAGAGTAATGCTGTCAAGCATTCTCTGAGTCCCCTCTCCCATGATATTTTTCCTGTTCTCTTTCTTTCTTTTTTCCTTTCTTTTATTTGTGCTTCAAGACAAGGTTTCTCCGTGTAGCCTAGGAGCCAGTTCAGTAACTCACTCTGTAGATCAGGCTGGTCTTGAACTCACAGAGATCCACCTGCCTTTGCCACCTGAGTGCATGATTTTTGGACACATGCAAACCTTTTAATGTTTTTATCCCTTTGTCCTCTGATGTGTGAGGTCACAGAATGTTGTTGGCTCAGTCTACAGCCAATGGCTGTCAAGCATTAACCTTGCTGCCAAGCTGAGATGTAGGGGGCATGTGACTACAGTCTTAGCAAATGGGAGGCCCAGACAGGGGGATGTGGAGTTTGAGGCCAGGCTAGCCTGGGCTAGCACAGTGGGACCTGTCTCAAATAAAACAAAAACAACCAAAACCAAAACAAAACCGAAAGAATTGACATGTCATCTACCTAATTGTTTATAATGTTCCTACACACAGTGCAATGTCAGCTAGGATACCCTGGAAGTACCTAGTTTTTTCTATTCAGGTATGGCATTGGTAAGCCGGATCTGTTAAATGCCTGCTACTTGCTAACTAAAATACATTTAATCATATCCTCTTTCTCATTGCAGAAAGAGTTTACAGTGACTTAGTAAGAGGTAGGTGAAATGGCAGATGAGGAGGAGTGAGTCAGGAAAGCTGAGGGAATACAGAGGTGTGCAGAGCACAAAAGTTTGGGCGATGAGGTCATTCATATTTGTTAGAGGTGTGTCCCTAGCCAGACTCTCTGCTTCTTCTGGACAGAAGGAGGAGGTGGGTAAGTAAGTGATTCACACTTTTCCATTGCTAAAACTGTCTCACTGCTCCACGAGGAGCAGTTCCCCACGGCAAGGGGATGAGAATTTTCTCTCTGAGTCCTCAGAGAGAGGATACCTTTTGTTGTCCTAAACATCTCAACAATAAACCCAGGGGAAAATTGGACAGAGGTGTTCACATAGCCAAAGTGCAGCTTTGGTAAAATCTATAACATGAAAAGAGCTGCTGGCACACATGTGTGCGGAGGTCAGAGAACTTTGGATGTTGTTAGTGAGGTACCACTGTACATGTGTGTGCAGAGACCAGAGTGGATATGGAGATTGATCATTCATTTCCCCGCCGCCCAGATCTGAATAATCACACAGAAATTATATTAATTACAACACTGTTTGGCCTGTTAGCATGGGTTTCTTATTAACTAACCCTTCAATCTTAAATTACCCCATTCCTATTATTTTATATTTTACCATGAGACTCATGGTTTGTTAACTCTTGCTTCTTGGGCAGCTACATGGCGTGTCCTTGACTCCATCTACTCTTTCTATATATCTCTGTTTGGATTTCCTGACTGGCTTTATTATTCTACCCTGTCATTGGCCCAAACAGCTTTATTCATCAACCAATAAAAATAATACATATACAGAAGGACATTCCACATCCCCAGAGGGCAGCCGTGGGTGTTGTTTCTCAGGCACTGTCCTGAGACCAGGTTCCTCCCTGACCTGGAGCTCACTAGCCTGGCTAGGCTGACTGTTCAGAGATCCACTTCCTCCACTTCCCAGCACTGGAATGACAAGCACAAACCACAGCGTAAGTTTTAGAAGCCAAACTCAAGATCCTCACACTTGTAGGTCAAACCTTGCAAACAGGCCCGCAGGTTAGCCAAGAGAGCTTATAATCGCCCTTCTCCAACATTAATATGTACAGGCGTCACAGCTCACAAGAGACAAGTTTGTGCTTCCTTGGAATTTCTCATTTTCAGATCTTTTTTTTCCATGTCACCCTCCTCTGAAATAAAGCAGCTTTATTTGCTATAAAGTAACGAACCATGAGGCTATCAGCAAGACAGGCCCATTTTATTCTGAGACCTGATGATCTGTGACAGCTTGCCTTGGACTAATATGAATGCAGACTCACTGAGCTGCCTTGAGAGGAGGCCCCATTTCCCACTAAGCAGAAACGGATGCTGCATCAGGTGATGAATGGGGCTAGGAAGCCGCTCAGAGTCACAACTTCCATCTGTAGCATTCTTTGAATGTGTGAGGGTACCAACAGGTCTTATTGCAGTTACCTCTTTGGGATGCTGGTCGCTTTTCAGAAACTGGAATAGTGGACTTGTAATATGGTCCACTGACTTCCACTTGAGGACCTGGATGCTTCATCATCCAGCTATCTGGAGTATTCCTCTTGCATTTATGGATGAGACTCTGGAGGAAGTGTCTTCCAAAGCCAGATTAAGAGACAGTCAGCATCCTTATGCATAGAGGGATGTGTTGTGTTAGGAGCAGCGGGCTACTTTCCCGGCACCTGGCCACCCGCACGGCTAGCTTTATACCCAAAATAATTACACAGAAACTGTATTCTTTTAAACACTGCCTGGCCCATTAGTTCCAGCCTCTTTTTGGCTAGCTCTTACATATTAATCTAACCCATTTCTAATAATCTGTGTAGCCCACGAGGTGGCTTACCAGGGAAGATCTTAACCTGCATCTATCTGGAGTGGGAGAATCATGGCGACTCTCTGATCCAGCTTCTTTCTCCCAGCATTCTGTTCTGTTTTCTCTGCCTACCTAATTTTCTGTCCTCTTAAAGGGCCAAGGCAGTCTCTTTATTTAACCAATGAAATCAACACAAAACAGCAGACTTCCACATCAGGGATGAAAGCATGTGCCACCACACCTGACCTATTTTAAAGAATCCCCATGTGAGGATTCTCCATGTTCCTGTGGAGGCTGTTAGATCACTGAAGCTGGTTACAGGCAGCAGGGATCTGCCTGGTGTAGGTGCTAAGAACCGAACTCACCCTCTGAAAGAATACTAATTAATATTAATTAAGAGCTCATGACTGATGAACCATCACCAAACTCCCCAAACTGAGACATTCTGAGTTAGTATGTCAGTATGGCACTGAAGCAGTTCCTTGCCTTCCAAATGTCTGAAAGAATTATGAGCCCCTGTATTATACATTATAAAGTCCTCCCCTCTTGTGTGCATGTGTGTGTGTGTGTGTGTGTGTGTGTATGTGTATTGGATGTCCTGCTCTCTCATTCTCTATATTACCCACCCCCCAAGACAGACTATTACTAAATTTTGAGTTCATTCTTTCTGTCAGGATGATGGCCAGGAAGTCCCATGGATCCCCATGTCCCTGCCTTCCACAGTGTTGGGACTACAGACTCGCACCAGCATGACCATGCTCAGCTTTTTACTAAAT
This sequence comes from Microtus ochrogaster, assembly GCF_000317375.1. Classification (NCBI taxonomy): domain Eukaryota; kingdom Metazoa; phylum Chordata; class Mammalia; order Rodentia; family Cricetidae; genus Microtus; species Microtus ochrogaster. The sequence continues at coordinate 88,219,037 of NC_022012.1, forward strand.
ACATAAATGCTAGGGACTGAACTCAGGTCCTCATGCACAGCAGGTCATTTACGTCTTCACTTCTGGTGACCGTCTGAGTCACACAAGGCCCAGCTGAGTGTGAAGCAACTCTTCTGATAGGGTGAATTTAGCTAAAAGTAGAGTTCTATATGAAGTCAAAACTGGTATTTCCCAATGTCCATTGCAATAAGTAGAAGGACAGAACATGGAAGGTCACTATGTATTGATTTGACTGCCTATCTAACTCCTCTTCTCCACAGAGAAAGAGGGTTAGAGTGTCGTGGGCTCAGGGGCTTCCTCTGCTGGCTGCAATGTGGTGTGTCCTTGTTCCTATGGTCTTAATGACTAGATAAACAACCAGCACTTCCAGACACAGACTGTTCCCTACTAATCAGAATCCTTGCTCCAACTATAAATGAAACTATTTTCCCAGCAGCTTTTCAGGACTGCACAGATCTTTCAGTGGAAGAATCTGGGGCCTAAAGTAGAAACACTCCCTTCAAATCCAGCAGTGCTCCAGCCTGGGCTCTTGCTGGATGGTGTTAGCACTGGTGGACCCAAGAAGACAGTGTCCCGGAAAAACATCCTAATTAAGGTTATTACATGGGTATGGAGAAATGTGCCTTCCTGTCGGGGGAAGCTTGAGGGAGGCCCAAGTTCAACATGGAGGATAGCCTGGGAAAGGAGAATAGGTGTGTACTGCAGATACACACACTCTTGCTACTTGTAAGAAAAGACGGCAGGGGGTGACGAGCTGGCTCAGCCGTTAAAGCACTTACTGCTCATGTAGGGAGCATGGAGTCTAGAATTCTACTACCCAGAACCTATGTCAATGTCAGGCGGGTGTGGCATCCCCAGAGCAAGCTGCCAAGCTGGACCAGTCATAGGGTGAGCTCAGGGTTCAAGCGAGAGACTCTGGCTCAGTGAACAAGCCCTGGTAGACAGGATGCCAAGCATGAATGTGACCAGAGCAGGGCAAACTGTGTGCTTCTAGCGGCTGGGACTCAAGAAGGAGGCCTGCCTGAGATAATGCTGAAGTCTGCAGGTCATGGTGTGGGATTTGGATTTTCTTCTCAGAGGTGCCATGCGATCCGATTTAGATTTTCAAATGTTCACCTTAGTCACACAGAGATAAGTTGGGAATTTGCAGCAGTCCATAGAAGAAATTGGGAAGCTGATGAGAAGAAATTGCTTTGGAATGTGCTATGAATGAGGAGGGGAATGCGTTCTCAAGTGAACTGGCGTGGAAGATTAGGGAACTGGAGGAGTCCAGGATGATTCCTTGGATCTGGAGCCAAACCATTGCAGAGTGGTGAACCACTTGCTGAGATGGAGCCGAATGATGGGGTGAGTTTGGAGCAGGATGTAGACCAGGCTGGCCTTGAACTCACAGAGATCTGCCTGCCTCTGGTTCCTTGATTTTTCATGGATACATAAAATCGTCTGTGTGAAAAAGATGGGAAAACAGAAGCAAAGCAAAGATAAGGTGTTGGGACTGAGTCCTGGCTTTCAGCTGCTCTTCCCTGTCTAGAGTCTTCTAATTGAAGCTACTAGAAGCTGTGCCTAGCTTAGAGGGTCAGAGGATGGGATTTTCGCCTGTTGGCCATTGACTACAGGATATTTAAGCCTCCATGGTACTATTAAAGAGGGGCTTTTGGTACCAGTGTTGGAAGGTCTGTGTGTCGTCTGTCTCTGCGTGTGTATTCTCAACCTCCAGCCCCTTGCCAGAAGCTCGCAAATTGGGTTCTAGCGCCTAGAGCGCAGACGGGGGCCGCGTGGTGCAGCAACAAGGGAATGACGGGAGGCAGGAAGGTGAAGAGAGAGTAGGGTACCTCTGGGGTTAAGGGGGGAATATACTCAACATTTAATACACACTTGTATGAAAATGTCCTTCTATAAATAATATGAGAGAAGTCAATTTTGAAATAAAAATAAAAGCAAGATGATGAAAGACTTTGAGAAGTGCATCCTGGGAGATGGAAAAGCCAGCAGAGGTATCATTAACTCTGGGGAAAGAAAGCACATGAAGGAGTGAGCTGAGTTGCATTCCATGATGTGTTAATGGTCACCAAGACTTTACATTTTAGTTTAAAGTTGAAGATATTATTAAATAGCAACAGATATTTCCAAGACCAGGGTTCACCATGCCCAGAGATCTGGGTGCACACTTCTTCCTTCTGACATGAGAATCATGGTCAATTTTTGTCTGTCAATTAATATAATTTAGGAGGGAACATTTCTACCCCTTACTACAAATGAGCAAAGCATGCGGCAGGGGCTTGGAGATGTCTCAGTGAAGTGAACGCTTGTGGGCAAGCAGGGAGCTTCCGTGTGATCTCCAGAACCCACACATAAAAATCTATGAACGGCAGCATGTTTACAATCCCACTAGTGGTGCAGCAGAGACAGGCAAATCTCGGAGGCTCACTGGCCAGCTAATCTAGCCAGCTAATTGGTGAGTTCCAGGCCAAAAAGAGATCCTGTCTTGCAGATTATTTGATAGGGTTTACAAAATCTAAGCTAATAGTTAAACACATTTTTCCAATACTAGTGACTGAGAAGCTGACAAATAGATTACACTCTTCACTGTGTAACATCAAACTTCAAAACACTCTGTTCTGTTCTAGTGTCCCAGGGCTAGTAGGCAAATCTGCCCATTGCTGGATAAGAGGGAAATGGGTTGGCTTCATTTCTTTAGTCTTACGTGACTGCAGATCTTGGAGCTTTATAAACAAAATGTCAAGGGTCAG
>NC_022012.1:88221894-88231892 GCF_000317375.1 Microtus ochrogaster
GAGAGAGAGAGAGAGAGAGAGAAGAGAGAGAGAGAGGGAGAGAGAGAGAGAATTTTCCACAGGTGGAAATCATGACACTTCATTTGTTGAATCCTCTTCTTTTTCGGTCCCCAGATAAACACCAGGTTGGCACTCCTTAGAGCCACAGATGAGTGTGTGGGTGGGCATTATTTTATGTATCTCAAACAAAACTGTCATGTCTTCAGTAATGTCGCTTAACAAACAAAATCCCTGACAACTCCAGATGCCAGAAGATTCTTCCAGAGGAACAAAGCAGACTATTCCTTAAGGGAAATAAAAAGTGGGTTCCACAGAGGGATCTGTTCCTGTCATAGTTAAGAGAACTGAGAATATACACTTGAATTCTTCCCCATGCCATGGCTGTTTTTGTATTTTTGAGATAGGCTTTGACTACGCAGCCCAAAATGACCTGGAACTCACTATGTAGCCCTCGCTGACTGCAAATTCCTGATCATCCAGAAATGATACTATCACACCATACAAAAGCGTGATTTCTGCCAGTGCCCTTCAACAACCCTGAATTTCCTTTACTACATTTCCAGTATTTGAGATGGGATCTCACCATGAAATTCAGTCTAGCCTTGAAGTTGAGATCCTCCTGCCTCAACCTCCTGAATGCTGGAAGGGCAGGCATGCATCACCATTGGCTATGTTTTTGCCCATTGTGTTTATCCTGCTTGTCAAAGAGCAAAGTGAGCTAATTTATATATTATTTTGCAAATGAAAAGTAACTACAAGGATACTTTGTGTTTTCTTTTAAACAATAGCTATATACAATTTTGTCATGTTGCACATGTAGTAGCAATGACAACCCGTGGGAATAAGCTCTCTTCTTCCACGCATGGGTTCCAGGGGTAGAACTCAGTCACCCGGCTTGGGGGAAAGCACCTTAACCTAATCAGCCACCTTGACACTTCCTAGATGCGAGCATTTTATGAGATGCCTTCATTTGTGGTCCCTCTCTCATCCCTGTTCTCTCTCTCTCTCTCTCTTTCTCTCTCTCTCTCTCTTTCTCTCCTGAGACAGGGTTTCTCTGTGTAATCCTGCCTGTCCTGGAACTTGCTCTGTAGACCAGGCTGGGATTACAATGTACACCACACGCCTGCTGACTCTACTCTCTTGAAGCTCTGGGTTGCTCTAGAGTAACCATCTGAGCAGGAATTCTCCAGGGACACTAGTGTCTCTCCTTTTGCCCATCAGTCTACTAAACAATGGGTCTCAATACATTGAAAATTTCTCAGATGTTTCACACTGGGAGACAGAAAAGCTTCGAGTTTGGTGCAGGCAGGAGAAGCGTGTCCCTTGCAAAGATTCTACACAGCTCTAGCTTCTTCTCAGACTGCCTTGCAGGAGAGACAGGAACCAAGACAATGATAAGTCAGTGATGGGTGAGACCACACCTTCATCAGGGCTGCTTAGGTACTCATACCTCTTGCCTTCAATTTAAACACAAGCTTCATGTCAAGACCCAGGAGAAGGATTTGAGGGTCACAGAAGCTCTTTGTTCCTCTTTCTCGTGTGGCTTCATTTAATAAATCTCCTTTCTTTACTTTTCATTCTTTCTCATGTGTTTAGTTTGGATATTGAGGATGCGTGGTCAACTTTAATTGCCAGGGCTCAGGCACTGACCCTAATAACACTGATGGTACCAGGTCAATAGCCAGGTCAGAACCATAATTTCCACTTTTCTGACTGCCCTCATGGCCACACCTTTTGATCCTCCAATCCACCCTTCAAGCAGTTGAGAGGGCTTCTGAGAAACAAAATAAAGCAAGCTTCCAGAAATGATCACGCCATTCCCAGGTTCAAAGTTCTCACCATCGAATCTCCAAGCAGGCAAGAGTCCTTGAGATAACAAAGATCAATGGGCTCCACTTGTACCCTCTCACACTCAAGAACCCTGGCCGTATGCTTCTTATGTTTGACGTTCTCAAGGTGTGGTTCTCCAAATTCTGCCTTTCCAAGTTTCTGGTCTTGATCTCTCATCAGGCATCATCCATGTTCCGTGGAGATGACAGTCCTGTCCCAGCTTCTGAGCTAGCACTGTCTATGGATGCTTTTGTGAGTGTTCTGCTTGGCCATGAGTTCCTTCGCTCTGTGATCCTCCTCATCCCTGCCACCCTAGCACCTAACAGGAAGTCAGGGGCTGTATGCCTGAACTCTTATCATTACTCACTGGGAAGGAAGGGAAGGGTTATGCAAATTGATTTATCCACAAAATCCATATGACAATTTATATGAGACACTAATAAATGAATGATGTCTCCAACCAACTAATCAGAATTCAGCATAGGAAACATTGCTTCTAACCACATCCTACAAACAGTGGCCAGTTGCTCATGTAACTGTTGGTAAAAGGAGTCATGGTTCACCTTCTTCCTATTCTTTCCTCTAGAGTTTAACCCCTTCTAGCCCCAGTACTGAACCGGAGGAGGCCAGGAATCCAGATGGACTTCATACAATCCTAGCTGCTCATGTTCAGACTGACGACATTCAAATTAATTCAAGAGCATGTGGAGATGGGGGAGATGGCTCAGTCCATGAAGAACTTGCCACCAAGCGTGAGGAACTGAGTTCGATCCCAGCACCCACTTAACAAGTGGGGCATGGTGTGATCCTATAATGCCAGTGCTAGGGAAGTAAAGGCTACAGGATCCCTGCAGTTTGCTGGCCAGGCAGTCTAGCTGCATGGATGAGCGAGCTCCAGGCTCAGTGAGAGACCCTGTATCAGAAACTACAGTGCAGAGTGATTGAGTAAGACTCCCGGTATTGACATCGGGCCTCTGCACATGCATGCCCACATATACATGAATGCATACAGCATGTGAGTTCGGAATCCATATTCTATCTCTGGTCTCATGTGTTCAAGAAATGATAAGCACCTGCTTTTCATATTTGAGATGCATTTTAAGGTCTGTTCTGGTTCCTCAAAATAAAAAGGGAGAGAGAGAGAGAGAGAGAGAGAGAGAGAGAGAGAGAGAGAGAGAGAGCGCAAATGTTAAACAAACCATGGGAAATTTCTGTCCATGTTCTCGGTGGTCTGTGAGACTCAATTGTCTTCTAAAGCTAATCCAATGACAGGTCTAAAGACCAGAGGCAGCCGGCCATCTTGAGAATGTTTACGTCATAGAGGTTGGCATACAACCAAGCTTTTCTTTTTTCTTTTCTTTCTTTTCTCTTCATTTCTTTCCTTGAGATTTAATTCTGCAGTCTAAGACTCAGCCTCCTCTCTGATTCCCTCTCCTCTCCACTTCGCTATGAATCCGCGTGTGAACAGCCTTGGTCTAGATACCATCAGCTCAAAGGGCTCATGTCTTCACATGAAGTTTCTTTGCTAATTTAATCCAGGAAGTGCCTCTGCTGTGTTTTTTAGATGGAGGTGCTGAGAGAGCACATCCTCTCTGGCTATTCATCTCAGTTTTATGTGTCATTGTTTGCTGAGGAGGTGTTGAAATGCCCCTTGCAAACAGAGTCCCTGGAAAAGTCCTCTTTGTGAACAACGGCAATAAGGAAACACGTGCACACACATGTACCAGAAAAACAAATCTTTACCCTTCCTCTCCCCTCCAAGTCCTTACATAACAAATGTATCAGGAAACTTTCGAAATGAGAATGTAAGAGCTACGGTGCCTCGGCCCCTGGCGTGGGGGCCTGCATCTCATAGAGATCACCAGCTCTTCTGGGAAGCTGGCAATGACACAGTGATCCTTCAGTTTCAAACTTGTTCATCCTCTTAAGAAACTCTTTTGGGCTGGAGAGATGGCACAGTGGGTGAAGCATTTGCTGCAGAAACATGGAACTTTGATGTTCCAGTCCACAGTGCCCACGTGAGGCTGGCTATGGCTGTGTCCATCAGGAACTGGGGTGTAGAGACAGGCAGTTCCCCGAGTTCCTGCTGGTCATTGCAGCACTGTATTAAATGTAAGTACCATGGAAAAATGTTAATATCACATTAAAACATTGTTATCAAATAGATAGCAAAAGAGATTTATCTAAATCTTTTTATTTGAATTATCAAAATCTGAGCTATCAAAAAAGATTTTAGGAAAATCTTTTCCAAAAGCATAATTCCAACCTTTGGTGATGATGTAAACTTTAGAGACTGAAGTTTCCCAGGCTGGCTGAGGAGGAAGGAGGAAGGAGGAAGGGGCAGCACAGAGAAGTTATTGCTTCGTTCATCTTTTCCAATTCAGTCACCGGGGACGCAACAATAGAAACAATATTGATTCACCATATTTGCTGAAACCCACCCAGAAGAAATTCTCTCCCACCCATTATATCTCCCAGAGAAATGCTGGCTGTGAGGATTGCTTCTTCCAAAAATGATCGGCAGAAAACAATATACTCCGGACTCCACAGCATCTCTCTCTGAAAACAAACAAAAATTCATTTCTGCCCCATTCTTCTCGGGCTCCTTTATCGGGGTTTATCTCACAGAAATCAATTTCTCATCACCTCTCCACTCACTCTCCTGAGAGAGAGCAGAAGAAACGCCGGCGAGGTGAGGGCGAAGCAGCCGAAGCTCCCTTGCATTTCGTGTGTGAGTCTGAGAGGATTTAATCAAACTCTCCACAGTGCTGACTTCAGGCAGGTAAGTCCACAGCTCATTCAGTCCCTCTAGTTTTCACTAGTTATGTTTGTCTATTTTCCCCTAACAGATACTTAATATTCACGAGATGGACTAGCACGTGGAAAGTAAAACAAGCAAACACAAATCTATGCCGGTTTTGTGGGCAGGCGGGGTGGCTCAGGAGGTAGAGGTGCTGTGTGCAAGCCCTAAGACCTGAGTACAATCCTCAGACCTCACAGGTGGTGGGAGAGAAGTGACTCTTGCTCTTGAGAGTTGTCCTCTGAGTGCCAAACAGTGCATCATGCCAAACCTGCTTACACACACACACACACACACACACACACACACACGCACGCACACACGCACGAAATTTTTAAACAGTGTAGTGATTTCAAGATTTTGCCAAATTTTCCTTTTTTTCAAAATACATGGCTATTTTGCTTTCAGGCAGTATCACTATGTATCCCAACAATGTTTTACTTGAATTGCCCATTTTATTTTTGTTGCTTTCTTTTTCTTTCTTAAGTCAGAGGTTTATGTAACCCAGGCCTTGAACTCACCCTCTAGCTGAGTCTTTAACTCCTCATGCTCCTGCCTCAGGCTCCCAAGTGCTGTTGTCCCAGGATGCACCATGGCACCTCTTATACTTTATCATAAAGGAAACAAAAACCAGAGATTCTGGCCTGTTGGTTTCAGTGTTACAAGGAACGGAGATACAATCTAACGATGGTTGAGCTAAAAGGTCCTGCTCTTACACACCTTCTGAGTAGGTGGTAAGATAGCTAGGTCAGATCTGTCTGACCAAAATCTATACTTTAACCACATTTCCTCCCTCTTATATTTTCCTAAAAACAATTCCTGGCTTGATTACTGTAGTGTCTTTTGAGAGAAAAAAAATTCATGATTTTCCTCTGGTAATGAAATGGCCTGTTTCTCAGTTTGTGTGTGTGTGTGTGTGTGTGTGTGTTTAACTGATTTATTTTTTAATGAGATATTAACCCACCTTCCTCCTTGGAAAGTACACATTCTGAACTCAGAACACCCACAAGGGCTGCCATGTAAATCTCTACAGAAGCTTCCGAAGAGACCAAGCAGCCGGAAGCTAAGAGGGAACAGAGGACCGATCAAACGGAGACACAGTGTGAGCCTCTGGTGGGCGAGGCAGATCACGATGCAGTGAAGAGAGGTTAATCAATTGTCTGCTCACCTTGTTCATCTCATGCATTAGCAAGTCACCATCACCACTGAGGAAATGACACAAGAGCTTGCAGGTGACTCAGTAGGTAAACCGTTCTTGCTTATGGCAGAGCCTAGCTGCCCCTTCCATCAGGCTGCCCCATGAAACTCTACCTGTGGCCTTCCCACTTTTCTGAGCTGTGACTTAAAAGCTCAACATTTTCTCTCTTTCTTTATCCCTTTTCCCAGTACTGGCCAAAAGCTAAGAATGCTTTCCTGGTACTTGGGGCTTTTTCTCTCTCTTTTTCTGAAGCCCTATCTCTCTTGCCTTGTGGCTGCTTGTTCCCCTATGTAGCAAACGGGATGCCTTTCTCTCATCCTCTCCATCTCCCTCCTCCTGGCAACTGCCAATATTTGCAGGTTACCTGCCCAGTCTTTTCTCTTAAACTTTGCTAAACTGTCTGTAAGCTTCAAGTAAATTAAACACATGTTGCACAATACACAATCCTGACTACCTGAGTTCCTGGAACCACAGAAAGGTGAAAGGAGGAAACTGACAGCCAAATATGTACTGAGAGAGAGAGAGAGAGAGAGAGAGAGAGAGAGAGAGAGAGAGAGAGAAATAAGCAGGGAGACAGAGATACATGCAGAGACAGAGAAACACAGGGAGACAGGCAGAGAGAAAGAGAACACACTTTTGAGAAGAGATGATTTAAAAATGTTGTTTCATACTGACTAACGTTCTAAGGTTTTGTAGGCAGAGCTGAAAACCCCTCACTGCACTGTAGCTAGTGACCACTAAGCACCATTTAAGCCAGAAAGGTTTCACTTTCTTTGCGATTTAAAGTCTTTCCCTGCCGTGCTTGGTGCCTCCCCTTCCCATACTCTGCTTTCTGTTTCTTAAGCTTCTATTTATTTTCACTTAGTTCAGGAGACAACACAGGATTACTCCTTTTTTTTGTGGGGTTCCAGAACTAATGTCAAGTTTAATCAAAGGGCCGAGGGAGTGCATCTGATGGCAGAAAATACGAATTGGTCAAGTTGCCGAGGAGCAGATTATAAAGCTAGCCATGTGTTTTGAAAGCCACCCCAAGTTTCAATTTTGGAAAGCTGGATTTAGAAATAACTAAAACCGATGCCTGGGGCTCGAGTAGGGAGGATGAAGTCTTACCTGCTCTGCCTCAATGCTATTAACTTTCCTTCTGACTCCAGCCCCAATTTCAAGCAGAATTAGTTAGAGAATGGGGCATTCAGGAGACCAGAGAATTGTCAATGCAGGCAGAACCAAACTCATTGGGTCACACTTTGGAGGAGAAGGCTGGGGAGGCCATCTTGGGTCGCAGTCTGTTTCACAGTGCAACCCATCAGGCCTCTGGATCCTGAGATTGGGGGAGAATTTATTATTGTTGATTTCTTGACCTAGAGCCAAAATAAGTAAGTCCACTGAATGTCCAACTTTGCATTTAAGGCAGTTTGGTGTCTGCACTGTGTTAAAGGGAAACACTCCCCACCCCCACCCCTGTTGCTATGTATATTGGCAAATATCCTATCCAAAGAATTGTGCTCCAAGAACTCTGGAAACACCTGCCAGTAGAAAGCTTGGGTGCCTTGTTTAAACAAGTGTGCCTGCCAACTTTCCAGGACTGTTGGTTTTGCAGGAGTGAATGACTTGGATTATTTTAATATCTACTTGGTGGATAGCAGAAGTCAGGAGATGAGAGGCCAGGCACCAAATGGCCTAGAATTGTGATGATCTTTCCTTTTCAGTATTTTAAAAACAGTGTCATCTGAATCTAGTATGAAGGAAAAAGAGAAAACCAGAGTAACAACGATAAAAAGCACAGAGCAGCGCTGATCTCCCTGGGTCCTCCATGTGGCTGGACTGTAGTGAAGTCTCGGTTTTGAATATGTGACACATGCTAGAACGGGGCGTCTTAGTTGTTTTTCTTTTTTTCCCCCATTTGCTGGGGTAAAGCACTTTGTGAAAAGCAGCTTCAGGGAGGACCAGTTGGATTTAGCCCATGGTGCAAAGCTGGAGTTCATCATTGTGGGGAGGTCAAGGGGGAGGAGCTTAAAGTGGTTGACCACATCTTATATGCACGCAGGAAGCAGAGCATAACAAATGCATGCTAGGCTCAACACACTGTGTCTATTTTATGCAACTAGGATTGCCTTGCCTTGGAGGTGGTTCTGCCCACAATCTAGATGGATCATCCTACATCAGTTAGCGTGTTCAAGCTCAGGCTCTGCAGACACGACCACAGATGTGTCTTCCAATTGACTCCAGATTCTGTCAAGTTGACAGTTAAAGCCAACCATCATGTATGGTTTCTAAGAAACACTACAATCCGAAGTCCAAGGCTTTGTCCTATGCACAGTTATTAAAAAGTAGACTTAAGGCCAGTGGTTCTCAACCTGTGTTTGGCAACCCATTTGGGGGTCAAATAACCCTTTCACAGGGGTTTCCTAAAACCATTGGAAAATATAGATATGTACATTATGATTCATAACAGAGGCAAAATTACATTTATAAAGTAGCAATGAAAATACTTTTATGTGGGGGTCACCACACCATGAGGAACTGTGTTAAAGGATTGCAGCCCTGTGAGGTAGAGAATCATTGCATTAGCTATCGGGACCATGCAGATTTCACTTTAACAAAGAGTCAGGTCTCCCAACTTGGCCATGACTGCATTTCCCAGTTGGATTCCAAGTTTGAGTGCTAATCAGACACTAAAATACAAAGTAGTTTGTTGAGGAATGTTCCTTTACACTGTGGGAAGATGTGTCACTGTGATTAATAAAGAGCTGAATGACCAATAGCTAGGTAGGAGAGATAGGTGGGATTTCCAAAGACAGAGAGGAAGAGGAATCTATGCCAGTTAAATGCCAAGAAGACACTGAGGAAGTTGAACATATAGAATGAAAGAAAAGTGAAAGCCACATGATAAAACATAAATTAAAAGAAGCAAATTAATTTAACTTATAAGAGCTAGCGAGGCAAGCCTAAGCTTTCATAGTTAATAAGTCACCATGTTTTTGTTTATGGGCTGGAAGCCCAAAGAAAAATCCAACCACCTCTGCATCCAGTGTGTACAGTAGCTCTTCTCTCATCTTCCCGTGAACAGAGAATACATTGATGATTGTCCAGTCGGTGAGATGCTCTCTTGGAGCAGTAAATAAAGACTTCAGATATATAAGCTGCTATGGTCAGCATGAAAAATGCAAGCTTTAGACAATGGGACCTGGTGGCTTTTGTTTGCCTCTCAAACTAATGTGCAATTATTTGAAGTAACTTTGCTGAAGACAGTGGAGCCGTAGGAGGATGCCCCATGCATGCTTGCTAAACATAAGGGATTTATTCCCACTGAGCTTGCTGGGGCTCTGTGGCTGAGTATAGTATGATGAATTTTTCTAGAAGAAACCACAAAGTTGTTCTGCAAGTGTCTCCACCTGGAGGTACTGCCTGCTTGGTGGGCTTGGAAAAACTTGTGTGGGAGATCTGCTTATCGGTCTGCTCTCCTGGCATGCTGTGAGAGAACCCTGCAATTCTGAGTTACTCCTTTGTGTTGAGGCTGCTCCAAGAAGTCACTTTGTTTCTTATTTTAAGTTCCTCAGTTTTCCCATCTATTAAATTAGAGTTAGGACTGGGGTGATGGCCCATATGATAAGGTGTTTGTGAAACATTTATGAAGATGCAAGTTTAATCACCACAACCTATATAAAAGTCTGGACACAGTGTCATATTCTTTAGTGGCAATCCTGAGGAGTTAGGAACAGGGTGAACCTCTCTGGCTCACTGGCCAATCAGCATAGCTTCTGACCTATTTATTGAGTCTCTGTGTAAAAAAAAAAAAAATTGCAGGGATGGCTCCTGTGAAACAATACTTAAGGTTGTCCTCCGACCTCCAAATACATGCACAACCATGTGCATCTACACATGTGCCCCGCCCCCCCCCACGATTAGAGTGACTTTGTATAACATTTGGTACATAAGCTTGGGAATCCAAGGTTGGATTGCATCACCCACATAAAAACCTGGACATGGTGGTCTGTATTTATAATCTCAATGCTAGGACTGTAGGGGAGAATTCTTGGGGCTCACTGGCCAGTGAATCTAGTCAAATCAGTGAGCTCCAGGTTCAGTGAGAGACTGTCTCAAAAAATACAACGCAGAGCAACAGAGGAAGACCTCTAGTGTTGACCTCTGCCCTTCTGCACACTGGTGTAT
>NC_022012.1:88232033-88250565 GCF_000317375.1 Microtus ochrogaster
AGAGACTGACTTCATATGCCCTGATAGTTCAACAAATGCTAAACGTTGGGGTTTTTATAGCTGTATCAGATGTTTTACAAATATAACAAGCTAGAGCACTCCAGATTTTAAAAAAGGTAAAGCAAGAATTATCTGTCAGATCATACAAGAAATGAGTGCATTGAAGAATCATGCAAAGAACACATATAAATGCATGTGCTCTGTCCCACAGCTCTGCATGCACAAGCATGTGGCATGCATAGACTAGACATTTCTACACTAATCTGGTGTGTGAGCCCTGCTCTCACAGAATGTGTTTACCCCCTGGGAGGAATGTCCCCGCCTGCCCAAGGAATGCAGTGGGCAAGATGTTTCCTCTCTTCTCCTTAGCAATGCAGCTTAGCATGTTTGAGGGAGTTATGCAAACAACCCCTTTCATCCACTTAGGTCTCCTGAGCACATCTGGGGATAGAGATGTGAAATACTCTGTATGTTTCTCATGGTCCCTCTGTCCCTGGTTTCAACTCTGTATGCTGAGTTATCCAAATAAAAGTGCCACAGAAAGCCAGTAAAGCTCTCCTATGCAGCCTTACCTTGAGTACCCTGGTTCTGTTTGACTTCAGTTCTCCTTTGCTTCAGTGACAGGAATGTTCACACACACACACACACACACACACACACACACACACACACACACAATTTGATGCAGTAGAACAGGTTTGGGTAGTCTAAGAAATTCCAGCAAATACAACTCTAGGCAACTCTGAAGCTCCGTGGAGATGGGATGGTCTAGATTCCCAGGATTCTGATCAGTACCTCTGTTTTGAAAACAGACATCAGTAGGATGAACACGGTTTTACTGAGTCAGGCTGTCTGCGTCACCTAGAATAAATTGCTGTTGCTAACACAGCTGACAACTGTTGTCAGGGGAGGGAACACAGCCACCAGGTAATGCAGACAGAAACACATAGGATAAGAAAGGGGGAGTCTTTTCAAGATGAATGCTACCATCTCAATTCTTTTCCTTTATCAAACAATAAAGTCTAGCACTGACTTTAGCTTTGCTTTCTGAAGATTAGGGTTGGTATGCAGTTACCACAGGCCAAGCAATGTTTGGCTAATCAAGTGTCAATCACTTGATTAGTTATTCAAATTCAAGGTTATATCAGAGAAACACTATCAGTGAGATATCTGTCAGCCTGTATGTCTATCTTTTTTTATTGCCATGACCAAACACCATGACCAAGGAAACTTACATAAGAAAGAGTTTATTGGGGCCTTATTGTTTCAGAATGTGAGTCTACAACCATCAGGGTGGGAAGCATGGCAGCAGGCAGGCATGGTGTTGGAGCAGTAGCTGAGAGCTTATATCTTTATCTGTAAGTAGGAGGCAGAAAGAGCTAACTGGGAATAGTGTGGGCTTCTTAAAACCTCAAAGTTCATTCCTAGTGACAGATCTCCTCCAAGGCCACACCTCCCAGTCCTTCCCAAACAGTTCCACCAGCTAAGGATTAAGTATCCAGCTAGAGGAGCCCCAACCTATATTCTTATTTAATATTATTGTGTTATGGGGGACAGTTTCATTCAAACCAGCATACTATCTATCTCTATTGCATTGTCTATTACCTGTTTTTCCATCTGTATCACCTGTCATGTTTATCTATCTCATCATCTATTTTCTATTCATTAATTTTATATCTCATTTATCATTTATTATATCATCTATTTTATTGTCAATATCATCTATTAATTATCAATCTATCTTCTGTGTTTCTCATCAATCATCTGTTATCTATATGATCTATGTGTGTAATCTGGTATCTATTTCATCTATCTCTATCATCTGTCATCTTTTTTATCTATAGCATCTATCATCTGTTTGCATATCTATATCATCTATCTCTCATCTATTTTTCTCTCTATATGTTGATAAATTGTCCATTTTCCCATCTATCTATCTTTGTGTGTCTACATGGGGCCTGACTTGTGTATTATTGTGGAGGCTGGCTTGACAAGCCTGCCATGTGCACCACACAAACTGTTGCTGTAGTCCACAGGAAGAATGGCCTCCTTGTTAAGGAAATGTCACTTCTATTATTAAGTTTTTTCCATTGGCCAACCCAGATCTGACCAAATAGGAGAGAAAAATGTCTCCTTTGCTTAAAATGAATAGACTGTATCAATTGGAGCTTAAAAACACCTTTACAGGAGCTCTTAAAATATGGTTTGATTGCTTTACTGGACACAAGCGCTGTGATGCTCTCTTGATTGCCAACCTGATTGCCTCTAGAGTCAAATAAAAGACAGGCCTCTGGGTGGGTTCATGTGGACATTTCCAGGAGGGATAAACTGAGAGAGACCCTCCTCCAGAGTGGGTAGTGGCACTTCTTGGTGACCCAGATATAAAGTTGTTTGAAGACAAAGAAAAGCAGCCAACCTCCCTTCACCCCTTGGTGGTGACATTTATCCTGCTGTTGCTGCCAACTTTTGCTGAGGTTAGAACTGACATTCTTCACCCTTCCAATGTGAACTAAAACCTAGAAGCTGTCTAGGAGTCTTCCAGGCCTTTGACACCACAATGAGACTCTCAAGATAGCCAAACTTGCTGACCAAGCAGACACCAGGTTCTCAGCTTCTTGAGATGCAGACAGCCATTGTTGGACACCAGATCTTATTGCATAAGCCAACTGAATAAATACCTTTGTAATATTAATTCATGCCATTTTATTCATCTAGAAAACTTTGACATGTAACAAAAAACTTGCAAACTTACAAAGATTAATCATAGAATTTGAGGTTTTATATTTATTTAAACTACATTTGTTACCTATATTCTCAAAAAAAATCTCATACGTATATGCCTGCAAGTGTCTGTGTGCACCACATGTTGCAGTAACCCGCAGAGGCCCAAAGAAGGCATCAGAGTAATTGGAGGTACAGGCAATTGTGTTCTGCCATGTGGGTGCTAATTACCAAACACAGGTCTTCTGCAAGAACAATAAGCATCCTTAAACTCTGAAACATCTCTCCAGACCCCACCTATATTCTTATTTAACATTATCATTTTTTTTTTAAAGACAAGATTACCTTGCACTTATGGTAATCCTCCTGCCTTAGCCTCCTAAGGGCTGAGACTGCGGGCCTGAGTCAAGGTTCTCCAGAGGAACTTTTAAATTAAACCAACTCACATTTCTAATTTTGCTTTCTTCCGAAGTAATAATAGCCATGAAATTACTGGTTTGACATGCAAATCGTTATGTGCATTATAAAAATGAAATTAATTATCACTACTGGGATTGCTTGTCTACTTTGCTGTAAGTCTTTCTATAAACACACTCAGACATACTAGACTATCTCATCAAATAACTGCCAGAGAGCTGGGTTGAAGACTTTGCTACAAAAACTATAAAGAAGGAAACAATTTTAGAGAGCACGGAGAAAGATCTGAGATGGGATGTGTACCTAGGCTTCGAAAAATCCAAAAGACATTTTCTGTGGAAGGTGGCCTTAGGGATACCTGAACCTTGGCTAGAAGATATCTGTGCTAATAAGAGCAAAATGAAAGAAAGCAAAGAGCTTTCTGACAGGTCCATATATTTTTGAGGCATGACTCCCACCGGCCAGGTTCTAACCTCCAGGAAGGCTCCATTGCAAAGAACTGGAAATAATTGAGTTCATCAAGCCAAAGAGATGGAAGATGAAGCAGAAGTGACCTTTACCCTCCATCCTCATAGTCGCTTGGTGTAGAGAAGCAGCAGAAGATGGCGAAGAGAAGCAGAAGATGGTGAAGAAGAGGGTGGGTGTGGCTAGGATATGGGAGCCTTCGGAAGAAAACACAAGAGCAAAATCAAACCTCTCTCTCTCTCTCTCTCTCTCTCTCTCTCTCTCTCTCTCTCTCTCTCTCTCTTCTCTCTTACACACAAGTTTAGGGTATAGAACTAAGAGGTACACAATGTAGGTTAAATATACAGGTGTTTCATTTCTACATGGGATTGCTATTACTTTGCCTTATTCATATACATTTTAATCCAATGCTCAATGCAAATCTAGAGGCCCAGAGAGGCCAGGCTGGTAAGTAAAGCCAAATTCAACCCAACCCACACACACACCTCATTTTTTATTTTTGAGGCAGGAACCTGATGTGGGCTGTCCTTTTGTGTATGTGTTGCTTTTATTGGTTAATGAATAAAGCTGTTTTGGCCAATGGCTTCACAGAGTGAAGCCAGGTGGGAAATCTGAACAGGGTTGAGAGAGAGAATAGGTGGGGTGGAAGGAGATGCCATGTAGCCACCAAAGGAGAAAGATTCCAGAACATTACCAGCAAGCCATAGCATTATGGCAATTACAGGAACCTGCTACTTAGCCCAGGTTAGCCTGCCTTTGCTTCCGGTTGCTGAGGTTAAAGTGATGGCTTAATCACTGAGACAGGCCATGGATACTTTAGTTTTCTCTATTATTTTTAAGAGCTTACAAATAATTAGGTCTCATTTAACAAAAAATTCAAACAAAACTTGTGTTGCTTTCCTCCTCCATCTCCCCTCCTCCCCTCTAGCTGCCTCTCTACTTTCATGTCATGTGACCTCTCGTGATGCCCCACCCTGCCCCTTTACCATCACTTTGTCCCTGCTCGTGGTCTCCTGCCTGGTTTTGTAGCCTTGATTCCACACTCAGCACTTCATCCTCGTGCTTCAGAGTTCCCAGTTGCCAAGAGCAGACCAAGCACATGCTTATTTATACCGGTGAGTTAGAAAGACGTAGTATACAATGAATACGGGTCATTTCGGTCCCAGCTACCCTCTCTCATCCCCCTATCTGCCTGAACAGGAACCTCTTCTTCCCAGAAGCCTGCATCCTACTCTGGTGTTCTCCCTCTCACTCCCTTCCTCCCTTTCCCTCTCTCTCTTCACCTTTCCCTCCCTCTTTTTTTTTCCTTCCTACTCCCCCTACCCCCTTAACCTCTCTTTGTTTGTGTGTGTGTGTGTGTGTGTCTGTCTGTCTGTCTGTCTGTCTATGGAAAACCCAAGACTGGAAGGGATGCGTATTTACTAATGATAGAAGTGAAAATGTGGAGTTCCCTGGAGTATGTTTTATGTTTCTCTTCCAAAGAGAGGATAATGGGGACTGGAATAATGACCCAGATTCATTGTATGCAAGTATGAAATTGTCAAAGAATGAAAAAGAAAAGTTCTCTTGGTCATGGAGAATACAGAGAACAATCTAAGACCACACAGTAAATACTCAAACTTTTTTTAAAAAAAGTTCCTTTAAAAGTGTATGATGTTGGAATCCTTTACCAAGGACCAGATGAATCAAATGGGCGTCCACCTGACATGACCTGACCATCAACAAACATAGTTTTATATCAGAATTTACATGTTAAGAACTGTCACTCAGGTTCACAGACTCAGAGCCTCAATGATCTCAGAAACAGGAGGACAAGAAATCATCATTTTTGGATACTGACAGCAGGCAGGAATGCCCGGAAGCAGAGAGGGCTAAAGAGGAGCCTCTAGATGATACTGCAGGAGCATCACTAGCGAGGCAGGATCTGTGCCAGGGGAGAAATGCAGAGGGGGCATGGGTAGTTTTTAGAGAGACGGGAATTAAACATGCCGGTTTATGATGAATCAGAAACAAAAGGCAGATAGCTATGTGACCTGGTGTTGTGAGGGTTGATGGAAAACCTCAGGCTTGTGTCCTCCAGCATCCAGACAGACCACATTGGCTGTGCTCTGCTGGGAAGCTGATATTCACACCCTATGCTGGTTTAGCCTTTTCTGCAAAGAGCTGGGTAGTTGGGAGCTTGGTTACAGGCTTTTCCTAGAATTTGGATTGAAGGGTTTCTGTTCAGCTTTGATGCATTGGTAGGGGAAACGAAGAGTTTCATTAATACCCAGGCTGGGAGATGGCTGTGCTCAATCCGTCAAGTGCTCGTGGAGTAAGCACAAGACCCTAGTTCAGTCTTCAGATCCCAAGCTCGCAACAATCACTACATCAAACCATCAGATATGATGCTGTGTGCTTGTAATCCCCTTTCGAGGGAGGCAGAGACAAGAGGAGCCCTAGGGTTTGCTGAACATCTAGCTCAGACTACTGCAGGCCAGTGAGAGACCATGGCTCACAAAAGTCAAACAAATAAACAAGAAAAGGAAGTAAGGAAGGAAAGGCAGGGACTGGAGCGATGGCTCAGGGTTAAAATCAGAAGAGCTGTGCTTGGTGCCCAGAAACTACACGTTGGCTCACAAATATTCATAACTTCCAGGGGATCCAATGACTTCTGACCTTTATAAACACCAGACATGCATGTAGTACACTTACATATGTGTAGACAAAAATAAAATAGATGAGTCTGGAGAAAAAGAAAACCCAAGATAGATAATACCTCCAGAATAACACCCAAATCCAGCCTACATCTTGAATGTGCATGTGTCCGCACACTGGAGCACACACACGCGCACACACACACACACACACACATGCACGCGCACACACACATACACACGCGCACGCGCTCATACACACACACACATAAAAATAAACCTAAAAAAAGGAAAAGAAACCCTAGCATCCCTAACGCACTTCAAGTATTGCAAAGGCCTTTTGAGTGTTAAAGCCAATAGATGGCAGAACAGAAACAAGAATGCAGGTGTGCTCACAGGGGTTGGTCCCCATCCCAACAGCACCAGTCAGGCATCCTTAGTTCCACAAACATCATGGATCTCACTGATAAGATGCAGGCTATCTTTTTCTTCCTCTGGGGATATCCACAGGTTTTAGATCTGAGAAGGGGGGGGTCCTTTGTTTTCAGACTTAAAGTGAATTTCTGGTTGTTGCTTCTCTCCTTTGTGGTGCAGCTGTTGGAACCTTGGGCCTCACACATTCTAGAAAACCTCTGCCTGCCTACTCCACTGCCCTCATTCATGATTTCGTCCATTCCAGAGTGTCACGAAGAAAGGTCCCCAAGACTTGCCTCCTGGGTTTTAAAATCAAGAGCGTCAGGAGGAAAGGAACTCAAGCACAGATTCCTGCTGTAGCTACAAAGAAAATTCCCCAGAGTTCACATTCCCCACCCAAGCAATCTTTCCTGTCTCTTAGGAAACAGCAGAGATCAAAGGGGCTGGCAGGAAACCTTTCCTTAGCCCTCAGACCATGTAATTGTGAAGGAAGAAGAAAGAGAGGAAGGGAAAAAATTATAAGATGAGGAGAGAAGAAATCACACATTAGTATGATATCTTTTATTTCTTTTCAGTTTCTGTGTGTGTAAGTATGAAAGTGTGTGTGTGTGTGTGTGTGTGTGTGTGTGTGTGCAGGTTCTCACAACTGTGCATGGAATGTAGAAACCAAAGAAAGTGGTTGGGTGTTTTCCTCAATTGCTTTCCACTATATTTTTATTTACATTTGTTTATTGATATTACGTGTGTGTGTGTGTGTGTGTGTGTGTGTGTGTGTGTGTGTGTTTAGGTCAGGGAACAACATGTAGGGATCTGTTCTCTCCTTCCACCTGTGGATCCCAGAGATCACTCAGATTTTTAGACTTGGTGGCACACTCCTTTACCTACTAACCCACCTATCTTAGATGTCCTCTTGCTGTGAAGAGACATCATGACCAAGGCAGCTCTTATGAAGGAAAGCATTTAATTGAAAGACTTGCTTACAGTCTCAGGATGTTTAGGTCAGGGAACAAGATGTAGGGATCTGTTCTTTCCTTCCATCTGTGGATCCCAGAGACAGGGTCTTTCTCTGAATCTGGAGCTCTCCAAGTTGGCTAGACTGACTGTCCAGCGAGCCCCGGGGGCCTCCTGCCTCTGCCTTTTCAGCACCAGGGTTTTGTAGGTGGGCCTGCCCTTTCATGTGGATTCTGGGGATCTCAGCTCTTCACTGAGCACTTCTGAGCCTCTTTTCCAACCTCTTTGTTTTGTTTTCTTGAGCCTAGCCTCCCCTGGGGCTCACTGTGAAGCCCAATAGACTTAGAAATCTCCACATAGCCTGTTTGATGCCCAATTCTAAACCCTACCTGCTACACCCATCTCCTGATTCCCCAAACATTTCCATCATTTATTTTATTTTCTCAGACACCAACAGTCGTTCAAATACCCCAAGCAGCCCATCAAATTTAAAACCCAGCAACAGCGTGCTTTCCTTAGAGAGTTGGAACAAAGAAACATAATTAAAGGCTTTTATCAATTTTTATATCATCGTGTCCTGGTTTGACTGAATGCTCCTGAGAGACAGAAAAGACAGAAACAAGTAATTGGTTTTTCCTGATAGAGAACCACATGGGAAAAGCCTCGTGTCTTTGCCGCGGATGTGCAAAGGGCGACCAGAGGAGCTAGTTATGCAGCATAATAACTGGTTTTCTGCAGCGTTTTCTTACGCTCCCAGTCGGCACACTCCGCCTGCGTGTCTCGGCTTCCTCGCTCTGATGAGGTGCCTGAGCCCTGGCTGAAGGTTTGGCTTTCAAAGCTGCCCCTGAGACAGGGCGTTGGCCGGGGCCACAGGAAATGAAGAAAACTGATATGCCGGACCTCTCTGCTTTTCAGGCCCGGGCCTGAGGCAGGACACTTGCTCTGGAGGACAAGAGGCACTTTGTAAAGGATAACCCCCATTCTCACAGCCTAGAATGCTGGGCCTAAGCCCAACCAAGCCCCCCCCCAAACTCTTTTTTACCATAAACAGGCTGCAGCTTAGGCGACAGCTCCGCTCAGACTGGTGATGTCGTCACGTGGGAGGCCTGCCAGTGCAGGCAGATAGGCCTTCAGCTCAGCCCCGGCTGCCTCTCTGATGGGCTCTCCGAAAGCCTTCCCTGGGCTATCTACCTGAAGCCTTCCTCCTCTGCCTCCTCCCACTTCCACCCTTCCTAGCCGCAATGCTCTGTTTTTCCTTTCTTATTCATTCACTCATAATTTCATATACATACATAATGCTCTCTGGTTCTATTCCCTTCCCATTGTCTCCTCTTTCCCCTCCCATAGGCCTCTCTCTTCTTCCCCTTTCTGTGCAGCACTGCAACTAGTTAGGGTGCCTGCAAGAGCATGCTGGGAGGTTATTTCTGGGACCACTGAGGACTATGACTCCCATTCCCCAGCAACCTCTAACTGCCTATGGCAGCTCAGACCAAACACCCTTTTCCCAGGGAATTCAGATTTCCAGGTCCTCATACACTGAAGGCTTTGTTTTCTGCTTTCTAAGTAAAGACCGACTGGCCATGAAGTTCCTCAGTTTTGTTTGTTTGCTTGCTTGTTTTGGATGTAGGGTCTCACGTAGCACAGGCTAGCTTCAAACTTACTCTGTAGCTGAGGATGACCTTGAACTTATTCTCCAGCCTCCTCCTGATTAAGATCTCGCACCCCCTTGCCGATTTGGAATGTTGGAAATTGAGCTCAGGACTTTGCATGTGTTAAGTAAACAACCAACTGAGCTACAGCCCAACCCACAGTCTCTGAAGTATCTTTTTACAAAAATTATTTGATTTTTTTAATGACCAGTTCCTTTTTTTAAAAAAGAAAAATAACTTGCTGGTCTATATCTATCTATCTATCTATCTATCTATCTATCTATCTATCTATCTATCTATCTATCTATCTATCTATCTATCTTACAAGGTGTCCTGCTGAAGCTGGCCTTGACCTTGGCATAAATGGTTTTGAACTCCTCTGCCTCTACCTTCAGAGTCCTGGGATTACAGGAGTGTATAACGCTACTTAGTCTTACGCAGGGTTGGGGATTGAAACTGGGGCTACTTGCTTGCTAGGCTAGCACGATATTAACTGAGGGAACATCCTCAGGACACAGTTACTGACATCTCCTCAATGGAAGATTAGAGTCTAGCAGGGTGTGGTGGCACACGCCTCTCATCCCTGCTTGAGTTCTGAAGGCTGAGGCAGGAAGATGGCTGGGAAGTTGAGGGCAGCCTGAGCTTCTTCAGGAGACCTTATCACAAACAGAGCAGCAGATCACTCTAGCGACAAGTGGCAATATAGCGAGCACACTCATTCCCTGACAACCGTGATTCAAGACTGCGCAGCCTATAACTTCTCCAGAGCTCTTGGAGGGAGGCAGGACTGAGGAGAAAAGCTGACTTGGGAAGGAAGCACCTCGTTACATTCTGAGAAAGTGTCTGAAGCAAACAGGAACAGCAGCAATGTGCTCCTTGCAGGGTTACAGGCTCAGGGTCCTGCCAGCGAGACTAGGCAGAGTCCCACCTCGACTGCTGGCTTGTAGGGTTGCACAGACTCCGCAGTTCCTGGGGGCTGAAGCTGGGTTAAATGAGGTTCTATTTCATTGTCTCCACACACACACACACACACACAAAAAAACCAAACAAATAAATGATGTTTTTTCATGTTTTGAATTTTTGTGCTATTTTGACTCTCCACTAAAAGATAACACATACATAGTAAAATATACAATTTTTTTCATGCTTGTTTTTTTTTCTTTTTTTTTTTTTTTGGCGTGTTCAAGTCTCTTGTTGCCCAGACTGACCTTGCACTTGCTATGTAGCTGAGGCTGCCCGTGAATTCTCTCCCTCCTCCACCTCCAAAGTGCTGGGTGTAGGCATTCATATTTTGTTTCTTTTGGAAACAGGGTCTTGCCATGTGGCCACTCTCTTGCCTCAGCCTCTGGGTCCCAGATAGGTTGAACTTGAACTCAGACCCTCATCTCATGTCAAAAAAAAATCACGCACACACAATGTATGCACGCACACACGCACACACACACAACTTTTAAAAAGAGAGTTAGAAAGAACCTTTTGGGGAGAGGAAAACGGAGATGAGGAAGGCCTGGGTTTTTATAAAATTTCTCCTCTTCACCTGGTTATTTTAAATCTAGGTACACTCGGACTTCTGATTTGAAAATACTCATATGTCTTTTAAAGAACTATGTAACTTCCTGCCTGCCTTCCTCCCCAGACACATTCCTTTTCCTTTTTTTTTTTTTTTTTTGGTTTCTTTCCCCCTCCTCTTCCTCCTATCCTACCTCCTTTCTTTTCTTTTCTTTCCTTGAGCCAACATCTTCTGTGGGCCCCGGTGGAACCTTGGACTTCCGCATGCCAGGCAAGTAATTTCCACCTAAATTTCACCCTGGCTCCTCACTGCTTTGATCTGGGTTTACTTTCCTGCAGAGCTGACTCTCCAGCAGGAGGCCTCCAGCCCTGCCAACCCTTCCCCATGCATGCTCCATCACGGGGTTGGGTCTTCCCACCCTCCACCCCTCAGCCTTTCCCTTTAGTTTCACTAAGGGAATTAGTTGGCTCTAGCAATCCGCATGCCAGGGGTCTTAGCTTGCATAAACGTTTACAAAAGGCATTTCATTTATCTTACCTCCTGGGGCCTCTGACAAACCTGTCTCCCTCAGGGGCTGCTTCCCCTGATTAACTTCAGCTTGCACTGTACTTACATCATGTGTAAACTAAGCTCCCATGGGATCCTTTGGCTCCTTGTGGTCTATTATGTAAACATAACATAGATATGACTTATACAACTTCTTTTATTTTACATTCCTTTATTGCGCGCGCGCGGGTGTGTGTGTGTGTGTGTGTGTGTGTGTGTGTGTGTGTGTGTGTGTAAGCTTGTGCCATGCTGTGCTGTGTGGAGATCAGAGGATAATTTGCTAAAGTCAGTTCTCTCTCTCCACCGTGGAAGTCCTACAGACGGAGCGCAGGTCAGCTGACTTGCCAGCAAGCGCCTTTCCCCTTTGGACCATCTCACTGGCCCACAGACTGCAACATTTACCCAATGTACTGTGTAAGGTTCGGAATGAAGCATCAAGCCTGCTAATGGCATGCACTCATCTTCAGGCAGTTTTGAAAGCCTGACTCACTGTAGTCTTTTGTGTAAGAGAATTAAAGAAATCCCTGTCATCCGTGCAATAAACTCTACTGTCTGTATGGTTAGGCTTAAAGCTGAGTTAATCTGTATGAGAAAGGAAGCGAATGTCTAACGGAAGTACTAAATGGTCCTAACACACTGTGCTAACTGGATGACCTCACCAGAGCTGGGCTCTAGCTAAGTCCACTTCTTTTCAACTTCTCATTTCTTTTTAGTTGACTTTGTTTGTTTGTTTGGCTGGTCGGTTGGTTTTTGGTTTGGAGACAGGGTTTCTTTGAGCAGCCTTGGCTGTTCTAGAACTAGCTGTGCAGATCAGGCTGCTAGTGCGTGCACACACGCGTGCACATGGGTGCCGCAGTGCCAGTGTGGAGGTCAGAGCACAGCTCCTGGGAATTGCTTTCCTCGTTCTACCCTGTGGAGGCAAGATCTCCCTCGAGTTTTCCGGCATTTTGCACACTATAGGGTCCACGACCACCAAGCTTGCTGTTGCTTTCCCACATCACTATGGGAGTTCCCCCTGGAAGACCGGGCTGGCCTTGACTCAAGGACTTCTGTTGCACCTCCCAAGTGCTGTGTCTAAAAGCCTGCACCACCACACCCACTTGTGGTTGCTTTTATTCGTGTTTCAAGTAGTCGACGCCGGTCTCAAACCCTTTACGTGGTTGAGGCTGACCCTGAACTCCTTAATTCTCCTACCACTGCCTACCAAGTGTTGGGATTATAGACATCAGACACTGTGTCTGGCTCCAAGTGTGCTTTTAAATGAACTCATGGGCAGGCATTCACTAGAGCCCTTTCTAATCAAAGACCTGAGTTTGTTTCATTCAAATCTCGGGTACTCACTCATTGGCTTTAGTGTTCTATCTGTAATCCTCAGTGCTCACATTAGTATAAACAGGGTTTCGGTACACACTACTGAATAACCCACATTAGTTGTTGTGTGCATGTTCATATGCGTCCTGGTGCAGGTTTACGTGGGGCTATATGTGTACATGTATGCACATGTGAAAGTCAGAAGGCAACCTTGGATATTATTTCTAAGGTGCTGTCTACCTTGCATTTTTAGGCCTGGGGCTCACCCTTGCCTGGAAAGAGAAAACCCAAACTGAGAAAAAATCACCAGACTGGCTTGTGTGCAAGCCTGTAGGGTATTTTCTTGATTGCTGGTTGATGTGGCGAGGCCACTGTGGGTTGTGCCACCCATGGGCTGGTGGCCCTGGGATATAAAGTGAGCAGGGTGAACAGGCTATGGAAAGCAGGCCAATAAGCAGCACCCTCCATGGTTTCTGCTTCGGTTCCTGCCTCCGGGTTCCTGCCTCCCGGTTCCCTCCTCCATGTTCCTGCCTTGGCTTTCCCTCCTCCCTGCAAGCTGCCAATGAAACCACCCTTTCCTCCCTACATTGATTCTGGTCAGTATTTTACCACAACAATAAAAGACAAACCAGAACAGCCAGGAAGCCTCTGTTTCTGGGATAACAAGTGATCACTTATCACAGCCAGTGTTTTAGATATTCCTTAGGGGGATCAAATTAAGGCCTTCATGCTTCTAAAATAGATACCGTACCAATTGAGCTGTCTCTCCAGCCAAGTTACCTCATTTGAAATTACCCTTCCTCCTTTTCTATTTCACATGCAATATTTATACATATGATATATGTAATATGTAGTTAGTTTTAGCTGTCAATTTGACCCAAACTAGATTTGCCTGGGACAAGAGTCCTAATAAGGGATCATCATCTATATCAAATGATTCTTGTGAGCAAGTCTATGTAAGATTGTCTCAATTTTATTAATTGATGTGGGAAGACTCAGCCCACTATGAGGAGCACCATTCCGTGAATTTGGACCTTGACTCTGGAAGAGCAGAGAAAGTGGGTCTGCGAGAGGCTGAGCGGGTAAAGGCACTCATCACCCTGCCTAGACCTGAGTTTGAGCCCCAGGATCCACATAGTAGAAAAGAGAACTGACGTCTGCAAGTCGTCTCTGACCTCCACACACACACTCTTGCATGCGTGAACCCACAGATGCACACACAGTAAGTGAATGCGATAAAACTCAAGCGGAGGAAGTGAGCAGAGTAGAAGACGTGCTTCATTTCTCCCAGCTTTTGAACATGGTCGTGTACAGCTGCTTCAGGTTCCTGCACCGACTTCCCCACAGTGAGATACTGTGGCTTGGAACTGTGGCTGGGCCAACCCTCTCTCCATTAAGTTGTTTTGTTGTCAGGGCATTTTTATCCCAGCAACAGAAAGGTCACTTCTGATGGGTGACATGTGACGCTTCCCTGTCTAGAAATGCTGATGTGAGATGACCTAGCCACAACTTGTCTTTCTTGACATTTCTTTTAGGGGGATCCATTGGCATGTTTCTAGGTTTTCACAGACATTATGGTGTAGTCATGAACTGGCACATCATAGTCATGAGAAGAACCCTAACACACAAAAATCCCTCCTCTCTCTGCTTTGCTCCCCTACTGTCCCCCCTCCCTACAATCCCACCCTCTCTCCCTTGTATCCCACCTCCCTTATTATCCCACCTCCTTCACTCTCCCACCTCCCTATTCTTCCACCTCCAGCTCTTCTCTCCCCACATCCCCATTTCACAGACAATCAACCATGGCTCAGGAGTGGTAAATAATTTCTTTCAATTTGCCAGTGTGAAGGCTAGAAATGTAATGCATGCTAAGCCCAAACCAAAGTCGGTTCACCTGGGTCAAACTAACAGCAAAATGAGATCCAATGATTAAAGGGGATAGCAACAGCAGCTTGAAACAAAACTCATGAATTTAAAAGAGCAAGCAGGATGTGGTGGTGTGGCCTTGCAAGCTCGGGCTTGGAGGGAAAAGCAAGAGGATCAGGGTTCAAGAGTAGATAAAGTCCAGGTTTCTTGGGGCTAAGTGAGATCGGAAGGGGGGGGAGAGGGGAGAGAGAGAAAGAGAGAGAATGACAGAGGGGGGTGTATGTGTTGCTTTTATTGGTTAATGAATAAAGCTGCTTTGGCCTATGACAGGGCAGAATATAACCAGACTGGAAGAGATAGAAAGAGAGAGTAGGCATAGCCAAGAAGACGCCATGTACCTGCTGAAGGAGAAAGATGCCCACCAGAACCTTACCAGTTAGCCACAGCCTTGTGGTGATACACAGATGAATAGAAATGAGTTAATTAAGATGTAAGAGTTAGTAAGAAGCCTGAGCTAATAGACCAAACAGTGTTGTAATTAATATAGTTTCTGTGTGATTATTCGGGTCTGGGTGGCTGGGAAACTAAAGTACAGTCTCTGGTTACAGAAAACAGAGGTGGGAAGGCATGGAGAAACAAAGTGGGAAGGGAGGCCAGGCCTGGAGAGTGATCTTTATCTCAAACAGAAGCAGAAAAAAAGGTAAAAGAAAATGAAGTAAACGCTTCTATATGAAAGTCAGCTCCTTCCATTTTATCTGTACACCATCATTATAAAGTTTGGTTTGTACAAGGAAAAATCTCTTCACTTTATAATTTGTCCTTTCCTTTGTTTTTGGTTGATTTTTAAATCATTATTATTATTATTAGCTTTTAAAATTATTATTATTGTTGCTATTTTTATTATTATTATTATTGGAGACAGAGTCTTACTATGTAGCTTGAGCCATCCTGGAGCCTACTATGTAGATCAGAATGGCCTCAGACTCACAGAGATCTGCCCACCTGAGCAAAGTTTCCCTAACATGTCTCAAGCTAACTGGGACTTATCACTATATAGCCAAGGCTGTCCTCAAAGGATGTGGGATATCCTTCTCTATATGTGTTGCTCTTATTGGTTAATGAATAAAGCTGCTTTGGCCTATGGCAGGGCAGAATATAGCCAAGCTGGAAGAGATATATAGAGAGATGAAACCAAGTTAAAAAGATGCCATGTAGGTGCCCAAGAAAATAGAAGGTAACAAACCACAAGCTTTGTGGTAAAATATAAAATAATAGAAATGTGTTAATTTAAGATGTAACAGGTAGGTAGGAATACCCCTAAGCTATGGGCCAAGCAGTATTGTAATTAATACAGTTTCTGTGTGATTATTCGGGTCTGGGCAGCCAAGAAACAAACATGCAGCCTCTGTCTACACTCAAACACTCATCAATTCTCGTATCTTAGCCTCTTTGGCTCTGGGATGGTGGGCAGGCCCCTCCACACCCTGATTTCCTCATTCTCTTTTCTTTTCAATAAGTTTTCTAACGGAGGGGTCTTCTCAGGCCGTGAACATCACACCAGATACCTAATAGCCAGGTGCCCTCAAGTATAAAGATAAAATGATATCTTTCTTCTCCAGTGTCAGCATCATGTGACCTCTCCCATCCATGGCTATGGCCCTGGTGAGTGTGTCCACCCTCTGTCTGGCCTTTGTATCTTCTGGTGTTCTTTGTGGATCTTCTTGACTAATATCTTCTCAGGAGAATAGAAGTGTGTAACGCCCATACACAGTGGGGGAAGTTTCTGCCTGTGGGGTGTAGTCCTGCGAAGGGTATCTTGTTCTCAGATCCACCCAGGTTTGGTAAGAGCATAGCTGGCCGATTGCTCATAGGCCTTGGTACAAGAGCCGGGGAAACCCATAGCTTTCAGAGTCTGAGACTTTTGTGGTCTGAGCTGAGCTGAGCTCAGGGCCTCTTTTGAGTCTCGTAAATATCTCACAAACCTTTCAATTATGCTCTAGGGAGCCCCAACACAGGCAAAAACCACAAAAGCACGACTCAGATTTGAGAAGCCTAAGCCTGAAGGGTATCGAATATTGAGCTTTTCCAGATAAGTGGTACTATCTAAAACCAAGAACAGACATTGAGTCCTTCGGTTATTGGCCAGAAAATGGCTCTGGGTTCTCTCTCTGGCCCTGGGTGGAGATGGGACTTTCTAAAGTGCCCAAAAAGATCACAAGATTCCTAACTCGAAATCTTTCAGGTAAAGAATCAAACAAACCTGTGTTCCTGCCCTCAAAGATGAACACAGGTGGTCTTGTCAATCACCTGGGTAGGAAGAGTCCTCTCAGGAAAATTTCTGTCTGAGAAACTTTAAGAAATAATATATTACCTACCTAAAAAAAAAAATGTTGGTTTCCTCAGTGGTCTCTTGGGCCACTGGCCACTGTCACTCCCAAGTGCAGTCTTCCCTGACTGCTGGCGGCCCTATCCCTTCACCTCCGTACACTTTACTTTCTGTGACAATCTCTTGTGTCTCTTTGGATTTCTTGTGGAGACCATGGGGAGGTGGGGTCTGAAGTCATATCTCATAACAATAGCACTATTATCAGATATTGGGGTTTAGTGGAAACCACCTGTGAACAAAAGTTCCTAGAAAGAGTGGCAGCAATACTGAACCTTCTAGAGGGCTGATCAACTGAATAGAACCTCATTGCCTGTGGATAGGCAGGTCCAGAGCCTAACTACTATTTATCATGAGTCATCTTTAGCTTTCTTGCTTTCTTTCTTTCTTTCTTTCTTTCTTTCTTTCTTTCTCTCTCTCTCTCTCTCTCTCTCTCTCTCCCTCTCTTTCTTTCTTTTTTTCTGTTTTGTTGTTTGAGACAGGGTTTTTCTGTATAACAGTCTTAGCTGTTCTGGAACTCCTTTTGTAGACCAGGCTGGCCTTGAACTCACTGAAATCCACTTGCCTCAACCTTCCAAGTGCTGGGATCAAAGATATGCGCCACTACCATCCGGCATCTTTAGCTTTTAACCATTCCTTGCCCGTCTCTCTTTCTGACTTAACATTCTTGTAACTAAAACATAAAACCTTTTGGAATATATTGACAGACCATCATCTCCAACCAGACGAAAGGCTGAGTATTATCAGATAGAACCTGGGGCCTACATTAGGGATTCCCCCACTTTCCCATAACACACATGCCTGATGTCTCCACTGAGGATTTTAAAGAGTCTTCCAGATTAATGAGTCTGTGGTGATACTTTGTTTGTGATCTAACAAATAAAGCTTGCCTGAAGATCAGAGTGTGGAGCTAAGCCACTAGTTAGCCATAGAGGCCAGACAGTTGTGGCACACACCTTTAATCCCAGCACTAGGGAGATGGAGATGGGAAGTGATATGGCTGGGTGCAGAGAGAAATATAAGGCAGGAGGAGCCAGGATCCAGGTTCCATAAAGGCAGCATTCAGTCTGAGGATTCATGGAGATAGGATCTTGCCTCCTTTGGTCTGAGGATTTGGTAGAGGTAACAGGTCTCTCTAGTGGTTCCTTTACTTCTCTGATCTTTCAGTATTTATCCTGATATCTAACTCAGGGTTTTTATTATTAATATCAATTAGAATTCATGCTACATGAGTCTGTGTTCTGTGGCGGTTAAAGCTCCATAAAGCTGTTACCATGCTGCAACCCAGCCTTCAGGGTAGCAAATCTGTGTTCCCAAGTCACGGTTGTTCATAATTATCTAAACTAACCTTAGTGCTTTTGAGGTGAGAGTTGTGTTTTTGTGTGAATATTCCCAAGGGGTTCTGGAGGTTTTTTTACAGGAACAAGGAACTGGACAGAGCACAAGAATAATATCAGACAGTGCAAGAGAATTTATAAGAATGTTTATGGAGACACTTTCAAAGGAGGAAGACGGCTAAATTAAAGAGAGTTTATACCTTCATTGGCAAATGCCTAGGGGTGTGGCACTTAACTGGGAACAGTGGGGAGGGAAAGGAAGGATCTCTGTGAGTTCAAGACCAGCTTGGTCTCCACAGAAAGTTCTACAGTGGTATTTTATTTGT
>NC_022012.1:88250885-88262400 GCF_000317375.1 Microtus ochrogaster
TGGGAGTGTCATATATCAATCTGTTGATTTCATTGGTTAAGTAATAAACAAACTGCTTGGCCTCATAGCTTAGAACATAGGTGGGTGGAGTAAACAGATCAGAATGCTGGGAGGAAGAGGAAGTGAGGTAAGACGCCTCAGAGAGAGAGGCCATGCTCCACTCTCCCGGGCGGACGCACACGATGAAGCAAGACGCCAGGTCAGACATGCTGAATCTTTCCCGGTAAGACCGGAGCTACAAAGTTTATTAGAGATGGGTTGATAGGGATATCAGAATTAGCCAGTAAGGGCTAGAGCTAATGGGCCAAGCAGAATGTGCCAAGCAGAATGGGCCAAGCAGTGTTTAAAAGAATACAGTGTCCGTGTAATTATTTCGGGGCATAAGCTAGCCAGGTGGCTGGGATGCTGGGGAAGCAGCCCCACAGCTCCCTATTACTACAATTTGCGTTTGCATATCAAGGGCTTTGGGGGGCCATTTGCATGTATGCATCTGTTACATGTAGTTCTACATAGAATGTTATGTATAACATCTCATTGGCATCTTAAGTCTCCAACCAGAGCTGTGAATTTTAGTATCAAAATGGGTCATTGACTGCCTTAAAACATCTGGAGTGTCTGTGTTTCTGTCCCAGTGGCCACTCATTCTAGTCTAGTTGTTCTCCACCTTCCCAGTGCTGTGACCCTCTCCTACGGTTCCTCATGCTCTGGTGACCTCCAACCATAAAACTATTTCATTGCCACTTCATAGCTGTGATTTTGCTACTGTTATGAATTGTAATGTAAATATCTGATACTCATCCCCTGTGAAAGGGTCGTTTGGCC
This sequence comes from Microtus ochrogaster, assembly GCF_000317375.1. Classification (NCBI taxonomy): domain Eukaryota; kingdom Metazoa; phylum Chordata; class Mammalia; order Rodentia; family Cricetidae; genus Microtus; species Microtus ochrogaster. Next base: position 88,251,708 of record NC_022012.1, read on the forward strand.
CCCAAAGGGGTTGGGAGCCACAGGTTGAGAACCACTGTCTCTAGTTAGTGAGCTCTGTGTAAATGCAGCACATGTGTGGTATGTGTGTTTCTGGTGAAGAGGCAGAATTTTTCAATTTTCCTCTTTGTCAATAGGTTTTTATCTTTTGTTATTTTCCAGTCTTTGTTCTCGATTCTTGTGGACCTCATTCTCTGTCCTCCTGCCTCAGTGGGGGCAATTCTAAGTAAGAACAAGTGGGGGACAAACTTACTAGCTTTTCTTTCCCTACTAGCTTTTCTTTCCCTTCATTATCAGCTGCCTGAAGCGAAAGCTCAGCATACCTATTGCCTTCTGAAGTGAATGGCCAGTAGAGCAGTCGCTCGGTGGTTGAGAGGTATTCCAGGAAGAAAGTGATATTTGGGGGTGAAGAACTTGAGGAAGATAAATTAGAAAAAAAGAGAGCAGAACAAAAATCAGCCTTACACAAAGAAGAACCAAGAGAGAAACAAACTCTCTGGGTATCTGGGCCTCTGATTACTGACAGAAGTCATGAATCATGGCATTTCCCTTTGAGCATAGCATGTTCTTCTCATTGATGAGAACAAGAGACCAGACAGGAACTGTGCAAGTAGCTCAGGGTAGGGACCCCAAAATCAGCCATTTCAGGATCGTCTTTGGTTTGTGAATGAAAAAATGAAATAAAAGAAGGAAGACATGACTAGTCCTTACGTTTGGGAAAGATTATTTTTATAGATAGAATGGGGAGAGCAGACATAGAGAAGAGTCTAGGCTGAACTTGTCTGCCAGACTATACCAGACCTTGAGAGAAGAGAGAGGGGGGGAGGGCATGTGAGGAGCTGCCAACCAAGAGAGGCAGCCCAGGCCAGGAGTATGTAGGGGTTGGGCTGGGGGCTGGGGTAGCAGAAGCCCCACCCCTGGGAGGGAGAGGTTTAGGATTGGGGAGTAGGTTAGGAGGAGCAACAGGTACTGAGTGAGACTCTTGGGTTTGAGACCTAACTGTTGCTGGCCAGGGATGCCCCAGTGAGCTCTGGTTTCTATTGTCTCCTAGTTGAGCACTCTGGCTGGAGGCTGTGAGAGTTCTTAGAAAACTCTGGCCCCAACATTAATTCATTCTGGCAGGCAGATTTAGAATTGCACCTCTTGATTTCCGTGGTGAACATGGATTATATCTGTTCCTCAATTTTAGCCATCTCCTAAGTGGCGTTAGGGTTACCTCTTCAGAGTGAGGGAAGTTAATATGGTCTTGGAGGACATCTGGGTTTTTTGGAAGCTCTTTAAAACAGAACTGCTTCTCCTGGTCAAAACCAAAAGAGAATCTAAGTTCTAGCTGTTGAGAATCTCTACTCTGGTCTCACTCCCTCATTCCAGATCCCACCCAGGTATTCTGCTGGGGACCAGGCTCCCCTCTTCCCATTGCAGACCCTGCCCCTCAGAAAGCCACCAAGAGGCAGCTCCTTCCCTGGAGCTGGTCGAGACCCCAGAGAATCACCTGGTGTTGCTTTCCTCATTAAACCTAGACTTTTAATTTGGCCTAATCTGATTTATTGCATCAGCAGAGAAACCCACAAACCAAGGATTTTCAAAATATTTATCATTATCTCTGAGAGTGGAGCCCTAATATTTTAAGGTATGGAAGAAGCAGAGGAAGACTGATTCACCTGAAGACATGCTAAACAGATGGGCGGAATAATTATCCCTTAATGAGACGGTTTACTTTTACCTGCTGGATCCTGTGACCTCAGTGCGGTGATTTGCAAAATTGCTATTGTGCAGTTAAGCCTGTGATGTGGGATGTCCTTCTGTATATGTGTTGCTTTCATTGGTTAATGAATAAAGCTGCTTTGGCCTATGGCAGGGCAGAATATAGCCAGGCTGGAAGAGATATAAAGTGAGAGTAGATGGAGTCAAGGAGATGCAATGTAGCTGCTGAAGGAGATAGACGCTGGAACTTTTCCAGTGGGCCACAGCCTCATGGTGATAAACAAATTAATAGAAATGGGTTAAGATGTAAGAGCTAGCTAGGAATATGCATGAGTTATTGGCCAAACAGTGTTGTAATTAATATAGTTTCTGTGTTTGAGATTGTTCGAGTCTGGGCAGTCAGGAAATGAACAACGAATGACCAGTCTCTGTGTACAGCCTGCCTCCTTTTCTCTCTTTTTTTTTCAACGTAGGACCCATAAAAGTTTCCCCCTTTCCTGTTTTCCTTCCTCTTGCTTTCAGATACAGGGTATTGCGACTCTGAACTTCCAAACAGTTCTCCAACTTTATCCCCTCCCCACCTTCTGCCAGGGGGCTGCTCACAAATGGCGTGGCCTTCGCTCTTCCTCTTCACGCCTTCCTCCTGAGAGTAGCTGGTAAGGCAGACAACTTGTCTGCCTACATTTTTTAATTCTAACAAAAACCATCCTTGAGCCTTATTCTTAGTCCACTCTTAAATACTGTTATTAAGAAGACAAAGAACCCCACAGGGAATCCCTGGTAACACCATCTCAATCTTGGAAAAGTGACCTGTCTGGTCACATTGCTATGGCAACAACATAAGCAGAACAACAAAGTGGTATTAGTGGTCTGAGGTAGTGATAATGGAGCTCTTAACACTTCCTAAGAGAACCTAGGGATGAGGGTCACAGGACCTTCACCCAGAATTCCAGCCTTTGCTCCCTCCTGGTTCCATTCTTGAGGCAAGTAATCTCAGTACATGCTTGAGTGCATGTCAACTTGGAAGTCAACTGTAAGTGGCAGCCTGTGAGGTTGTCCGATAGGGCGGGACTTCCTGTCTGTCTGCACTGTCAGTAACACTCCTCACCAGTATTAGCTTAAGCAAGCCCGTGGAACTCATCATCAGTTTCTTGAATTGGACCTGAGTAGAATCTTCACGTTGGTCTTTCCCTTGGTGCCCTAGCTGTGGTAAATAGACATTTATTGACAGCATCCCAGGAATAGTCGCTCCACGGACAGAATCCACATGCCGCCTTGTCCTTCTCATCCGCGGACAGCAAAGAACAACAGATTGCAGACATCCAAAGGGGGTGGGGTGGGGTGGAGTTCCGTGTTTGCGAGAGGGACCTGACATACCCTCCTAGTTGTCCTTTAGGTTTCACTTGTATAGGACCTTGCAGCGGAAAGCAATCCATGTCTGTGGAATTGTAGGCTCACTAGCATTTAAAGGTGGACCATGAACGCCGGAGATGATGGAAAGAAACCACGTTCCTACCCCACCACCTTCACCATCTGTCCTGTTCTGCAGGCAGAGCGGAAAATGCCTCGCTTGTGTTGGCACTAGGCTTTCATCACAGGTTATTAAAAAGTCAAATCACAGTCTCTAGATCCTGTCATTACAAACCTAACAAACAATTGGAAATATATCCTCACACTCCTCGGAGTGTGACAGAGAGGGCAGGGGCACTGTGTCAGGGGAGCATTTTCCCACTCAACCCCTCCCTTGTTTTCTTAGCACCATTATTCAAATAAGTGAATTCAGTTAATTAACTTCTCAGACAGTGCATGCATTATTCAGTAGATAGTTCATTAAAAGTGTCTTCCCACAGCCTGGCCTGCTGCTGTCTTCTCCCTGGCTGGGAGGGAGGCAAAGGTCCTCACAGCAGGATCTGCATCCAGTCTGCACTCCAGAGAGGAGCTTGCACAGAAAGAAGGGACATTGTGGCCCATACTGGGAGCGGGTGTGAGTTAAGGAACAGTATGCAAGGGTGTGTGTTACGAAGAAGAATTAAAAGAAGTCAGAGTGAAATCCCGATTTGAGAGAAGAAATGCGATGGTTGATTTGTGGTCTCACAGGGTTTCGTGTTCTGAGAGAGGTGCCACAGCAGCTTCTTTGTGACCGACTAACCATGACCTGTGGCTTGTGACAGTGCCTTAACATCTGGCCAGGCTTGTACACATAGAAGAGATCTCGCACCATCCCGGAGATGCCAACTGTAGCTGTGGCAGCAAGCCTGATCTGTTGTCTGTTGGTTAGAGTTTGGTCAACATGACACAACTCAGAGTCATCTGGGAACCTCAACTGAAAAATATCTCCCTCCAATTGGCCTGTAGGCAAGTGTGGAAGGCATATTCTTGATTAATGATTGATGGATGGCTTGGTCCACAGTGGGCAGACAGTCTTGGGTGGGTATAAGAAAGCGGGCTGAGCAAGCCGTGGAGAGTAAGACAGTAAGCAGCACGCCTCCACGGTCTCTGCCTCATTTCCCATCTCCTAGTTTCTGCCTTGGCATCTCTCAAAAGTGGGTTGAAACCTGTAAACCAAATAAACCCTTTTCTCCCCCAAGTTGCTTTTGGACATGGTGTTTTCATTACAACAGTAGGAAACCAAGCTAATATTCCTGGTAACTTGCTTTCTACTTCAGCAGGATTTGAAGGAAAGCACTCGTCTAACCCTGGGCTTGGGAGTCCCTCCTGGCCAGCATGGGCCAGCAATGGGAGCACCAGGTGGCTAGTCACATTGTGTCTACAGTTAGAAGCAGAAAGCAGACAGGAAGTGGGGCTTGACTGTAAAACAACAAGGTGCATCTCCAGCATAGACTTCCTCCAGTAATCCCCATCTGCTAAAGGTTTCTCAACCTAAACCCACCACCAGCTGGAGAGCAAGCGCTCAAACACGTAAACTTCTGGGGGACATGCCACACCTAAACCACAGCACATCTACTTCAAAAGCAATTGGATGAGCCTGGCCCACATGAAGTCATGCCCCACCGCTCCTGTGTGGTTGGCCTGAGGAATAGACGTTCTTCTAAGAGGCCCTAATGCTTCCATATCTGCATGCTCTGTCTTTGCTGGGTTTGAGTGTGGAGCCTGCCACCATTTAGCTACATTTATACTACCTTCCTGTGGCTCAGCCCATCATTCCAGATGGAGATCCTGAGACTTCTCCATCCCCTGCACCCCAGTGTAGCCATTAGAACAGAGAGGAGCAGAGCGGTTCCTCGTGGGGTGTGTCCTGCATTGAAGAATGCTGTGTGAAACCAGAAAGTCCCAGAGTCTAACCACACAAAACTTTCTATGATCTGAATCTCATTTGAGAAAAGACACCATTTTTTTTTTTTTTTGAAACAGGGATTCATGTATCCCAAGCTGGTTTTGAACTCACAATGTATCCACAGGTGGCTTTGTACCCCAGATCCTTTCAAGCACTGGGGTTATAGGTGTGCACCAATGTGCACCACCATACCCAGTTCTTCTTCCACTTTTTTCTCACACCAGTTGCTCATCTGTCACACAGATGACCAGTCTGAATTCCACCTAGGAGCATTTTGTTAGCAGTCTCCCATCTAGAAACCAGAAGTTTCTTAGGGAGAGCTTTTAAGCATTAAAACCATATCCCTGGTTGACACACTTCAGTTAACAAGAACGGTTAGCCAGAAGTGGAACTACAGAAGCCAAGAATCAAGGTTCGTACATTCAGAGACTTTCCCAGAACTGTGGACATTGATGGATTAAGTCTTTGTTTTTATTTTGGCAGGTGGTACTGTCTCCATGCTGAGTTTTATGGCTGAATGGTATTTCCATTATGGAGTCAGTTGTGCTAAGGTCTGGGGGCCTACTAAGGTCTGTTATACTTGGGCACTGTGCACATATGGTGCACATGGCCACACACATTTCCATCCCACATACACAATTAAAGATAACAACACAAGTCTGAGATAAAAACAAAACAACATGAAGAATAGGAATTTCTAGCACCCTGAATGTCTACTCTGGGGCAGCAGATAAAAGAGGAGGAGCCTCCTTGCTGCAGACTCCCTATGAGAAGCTCATGGGGATGAGTAATGTTCACTAGCAGTCTGTAGCCCAACCTTCCAGGCAGGCAGGATTTTCCACATTCCACAAGTGGAAGGGCTGAGCCTCTGAAGTGACTCCCCTGAGACAAGGGCTGTCTGGAGGCAAACCACCACTTCCCCACTGTTCTGGAAACACGGGTCCGGTTACCTCTGCGGGTGGGGGCCATAAACTGGTTGTGAAGAACCATAGTCTGCGCCCCCCTTTCCATGGTAATGATTTTTCTAAACCATTCCCCATGACTCCCTAGAATCCTGCCCGTGAGGAGGAGGAGAGTCCATCGCCAGAACCTTTGCAAACACGTGAAGCAGTTCTCCAGATGTTTTCCAAATCAGGATGTGTGAAATCCTCCAGCTGTGCAGGAGCCCCTCTTGGAGAGCAGGGTGCCAGGTTATTTGAGGAATGTAGAATGCTTGCCAGAGGGACACAGCCATTGAGGCTCTCCGTTCTGATGCCGTTTCTCCTCTGAGAACAGTCTCATTTGGAGGAGGTTGCACGTCTCTAAACTTCAGAATTTCTTTTCTTCCCAAGACTGTCAGCGTAGAAACCGAACAGCTGCAGTTGCCTGTCTTCATCATGGAGGTTATCGCCAGGATTGTTTGAGAGCGTCTCATTTAAAGTGGCACAGAAGGGTCCTGGACAGAGAGGACCTTTCGAGGAAGGCTCAGAAAAGCGAGATCCTCACCCATTTCCTGCTCCAAGAAAACATCAGTTCCTAGTATAAGAACAATTGTAGCTCTACATGCTTCTTCTTTAAAAAAGTTATTTATGTGTTTGCTTGTCTTTTTGTGTGTCTGTGCACAGGTGTGCTGGTGACTGAGGAAGCCAGAAGAGAACGTGGGATCCCCTAGAGCTCAGCTTCAGGTGGATGCTGGTAGATGCTGGGAGCCAACTCAGGTTCTCTGCAAGAACATCAGCTTGGGCAGTGGTGCTGCATGCCTTTAATCCCAGTACTCAGGAGGCAGAGGACAGCCTGGTCTACAAGAGCTAGTTCCAGGACAGGCTCTAAAGCTACAGAGAGACCCTGTCTCAAAAAACCACAAAAAAACAAACAAACAAACAAAAAACCAAAACAGCAACTCTACTTTGGATTAGGGATACACAGTTTAGCAGTTTAGAGAGCATTTGCCTAGCATGTGAGAGACTGTGCTACATTTGGGTCTATAATTCAGGATTAGCCATCAAAAGGGCCACAATGATGAACATTCTTTCCAGCAACAGCTTCCCCTCTATTTAAGACTTAGCTTTCGTTTTGTTTTTCCTTTGTAAATGTATCCTTTTTATGTTTGTTTTCTGTGTCTCAGGTGGCCTGTCCGTGTTAGTCAAGACTGAGAAGTTCGGGAGCCATAGGCAGACAGAGAAAACAGGCACAGGGTCCCTGAGATTTTATGTACTTCCTTTCAGAAACCTTTGCAAGGAGAAAGAAAGGGAAGGTGTGGGGCAGGGGTATCTAACGGGCCAATAGAGGGAAGGGGAGGGCCCAGGGACCTCTGAGACACATAAACTAGCAGCTCTTAGTAGACTCGAGCCTTAGAGCCCCTCCTTCCAGAGGGATAAAGCTATTCTTTTCCTGTCGTCTGTCTTTACCAGATGACTGTCCAGGGAAGGAGCTGGCCAATGTGCTAAATCCAATCTGCTAGATTCAATCCGCCTGCCTCGACCTCCCAAATGTGATGATTGGCACCTTGTCTCCTCCCCCTACCCATCTTCACAGCAGGCTTTACCATGGCTTCTTGACCTCCTTAGCCACTGGATTCATTACTTTTCTCATTGTTATCATAATACTTGGTAAGAAGGCCCTTGAGGGGAAGAACAGTTGATTTTAGCTCATGGTTCCATGGTGGGAAGGCAGGGTGACAAGGGCTCCAATCTTCCTGCAGGAGCCTAAGGCAGATGGGACACACAGAGATACACGCCAGAGCCAGGGGTGGGTTTCCAAATTCAAACCATCAGCCAGGGGAGCCCACATGGGATTCCTTCTTTATGGGGAAACCCAGAAATGGGCAAAAGGTTTGGGACAAAAGAAATTAGAGATGGTGTGTGTGTGTGTGTGTGTGTGTGTGTGTGTGTGTGTGTGAACACGCGTGTACACATGGGCGCACATGCAAATGTATAGAGGTGTGCATGCGTCTGTGTGTACGCACCTGCAGGCCCCTGGGTGCAGTTAGGAGTCTCCTCCCCTCACTATTTATCTAGGCAGAATCCCTCTTGAATCTGGGGCTTGCTCTTTGGTTAGTGTAGGCAGCAGGCTTGCTCCAGGGACTCCCCATGTCTCCACCTTCTGAGTGATGGGATTCCCAGCAGGCCTCTGTGCCTGCCCATCTTTCAGGTGAATTCTGGGATCCAAAATCCCATCTTCATGCTTGTATTCAAAGTGCTTTTCCTGCCTCTTGGCACTGAGAAGCGCTGTCTTGAATGAAAGTGTGGCAATGCCTGCTTAGAGTCACTAAAAGGACATGACATATAAACAATTTGTTTATTTTAATAATCACATTGTCAACTGTGATTATTTCTACATTAAATGCTAGTTATCTTTGGGAGAGTGTTCTCCAGTTGAGAGTAGAGCATAAAGCAGACTGAGCAGATACTAGAAAATAAACCTCAAAGCTTTTGGTGAAAGAGAGCAGCAGTGTCATGAGGTCTCGGAGTCAAGGCACCGATCAATGTTGCCTCTTTGTCATGAGATTCAACCCAGCTGCGTGGGCTCTGCATTCACAAGAGCAGCATAAGCCTTGGATTATACTCCGGTCCTTACGTGTCTAAGGCACAAACGAAATTGGGTAGTGCCACCTGTAAGCTGTTCTACCTAGGACAGATTTGAAGGGGGACACTGGGCAACAATAACACTTTCTCTGAAACATTCTCATGAACGTTCTCAAGACTGTCCCAATCCTTATAGTCTGTAAGCCTTATAGAGGGCCTTTGTTACGCCTCTCACCCCTTTTCCAGATAATACACTTCTCTCTGTCTTTCTCAGGTTCGTGGCTTTTGCGCAATACACACGAGAATCAGCCAGGAGTGTGAATCACCAAAGCTGCATTTGGAAAGTCTCTTGTGCTTGTAGTCACAAGTGAGTTTTTCTAAAACATGCATTTTGAAACTGTCCCGTCAAGAGCAGACTTGGATCTTTGGAATAATCTATGTTCCCTGAATTGGCATTTGAGTTCCAATGTGTTGGCGTGTAGAATCTCTGATAGAGTTTCTTGAGGAAAAGAACAGATAATGGATATGTATCATAAACAGGGATATATTAGATTGGATCACACAGTAGGGACTGTGCAGTTTCACAGTGTCTGTCAATATCTGGTAGCTGCTTAGTCCATGAGTATTGGATCCCTCAGCAGCCCCAATCTGATGCTGAATGCTTGGAAAATTCCTGTAGACCTGCTGGTCTACAGTGCACATCAGGAAACCAAAAGAACTGCCTTCTAATGGTTGCAAAGGGTTGGGGGCAACAACAGAGATGAGGAAAGAAAAAAGGGAGGGAGAGAGAGAGAGGAGGGAGAGGGAACAAGTGGGGATAGAAAGGGAGAGAGAGAAGGGGAAGGAGGGGGAGCAAGAGAAGAGGGGAAGAGATGACTTTGGCATGCTTTTTCTTTTGTGGGAATATAGAGCTGCCTAGAGAATTCTCCCTAACACCAACACTTTGATTGATCTCTTTACTCCTTGGGCAAATGGGCATGGACATTTAGTGAAGTGATTTTGTTCTCACCTTCATCAGGCTACACCTCCAGGTGAGCAATTTAGTTTTTACCTGAGAGAAGCTTTTAGAACGTTTCAGGAGGAGACATTTATTAAGTTAGCTTTGGAGTCCAGCTGTCTTCAGAGTTAAAGAATTGCTCCCCGCTCTACGTTTCTGTTCAAGTACACCCAGCCTTGCCATCCATCACAGCTCAAAAGCTGTTAGCCCCCAAAGACAGCACAAAACCTCCATGAATTAACAGAGAAGCAACCACTAAGGCACCTCATTTGAATAGGATGGTCACTTTCTTAGAACTAACCCCTCCACACACCCATGGGGCGAAATCCAAGCCCCACCTGAAAAGAAATCCTTTTAAAAGTTGAGATTGAAGTCTAAAACAATGAAAGCAAAGGGACGGGGTGGGGGGGGAGGGAGAGGGGGATGGCTCATCGGCTAAAGCTTTTGTCAGTTCAGTATGAAGATCAGTGTTTGGACCAACAGGCCCCACATTAATGCTAGATGAGCATGCTGGCCTGCCTGTATTTCAATACTTAAAAGTGGAAATGGAATGTCTGGAGGAAGCTGGCTAGCTAGACTAGCTAGCCTATGTCTTCAAGCTCCAGGTAGAGAGTGATCTGTGAAGACTCTCTGAGTCAGCCTTCTCCATGCATGCTCAAATGTCTTCACCTACATAGGTGAACATGCAGACTCGTGTGCACATTTCATACACGTGTCTTAGGGCTAAGGTGAGATAAGACGGGAACTGGCTCTCTTTCAGTCTGAAGATTTCATGGAGGTAAGAGCTCTCAAATGGCTTGGCTGCTTTGCTTTTCTGATCTTCAGGTTGAACCCCAGTATCTGTCTCTAGGTTTTTATTATTCACACTACACAGGGCCTTGCCATTTTGTAAAGTTCCTCCATTTTTGTTCTGTCAGGGCCCCACACTGGGGCAACATCTGAGGAGTCCAGCCTTGATGGGTTCTGATGTTCCAGGGCAGAGGTGTGTGGATTAGAAACGTTAGGGAGAAAAAACAATAAAAAAGAAACACAGAGCGGTAGGGCAGTACCAGGAGGACAACCCAGTGGATACTGAATCCACCTGTGTTTTTTTCTTATGTTTTTTAAAAAATATTTATTTATTTATTATGTATACAATATTGTGTCTGTCTGTATGCCTGCAGGCTGGAAGAGGGCACCAGACCTCATTACAGATGG
>NC_022012.1:88263112-88267593 GCF_000317375.1 Microtus ochrogaster
AGTCAACTGTAAACTCTCTTCTCCCGTGTTTCATTCTGCTCATCTCTGAGGGACTAGTGGAATACTTCCTGCAATTCCTATCTTAGGTGCTGTCATTGACTCACAATTACTTCCTCACCTGAAAGTTGCAGCCACTCAACTCAGAACTGACTGTCCCACCCTACGGATCCTATCTATTACGGCTCGAGGAGTGGCTGAGTCCCAAGCGGGCTTGCCTGGGGAGCTGACTCTGAAATGGGGTTTAGCACGTAGGATAATTTTTAGTAAGTTTCCAGCAGATCCACATGTGTGGAATGGAGGAGAAGGAAGCAGAAAACATGCAGAAGAAGTCAAGCTGTTGATGTAGGTCCAGTGCTCATGTGAGCCAATCTCCAGAAGGAGCCAGAAGGACCCGGAACTTTTCTGAGCCTGTATACGGGTTGTACAGCATTTGCCCGGGCATGCTTGCCCCTCACTAGAGACTGAATGTAAATGGTAGGGCATGGCCCTGTGCTCCCCACATCTGAGGTGACGCTCAAAGGACCGATCAGGGAGATCACATGCCCTAAGGCTTATTATCCAACCAGTCTAGACTACTTGGGAAGTTCCAGGCCAGTAAGAGACCCTGCCTCAAAACCAAAATTAAAAGAGTAAGGGCATTTGAGCTTCTCTTCTGAGCGCTACACCTATATACACCTGCACACTTAAACATCAAAGTTTTGTAAGCATAGCGCATCATGGAATACTTAGCTGACTTTCTGTCTCTTACAGAACACAGGAAGTTCCTATTCTTGCTCTCCCTCTTTACTGTCCTCTACCACAACCCTCTTCTATCCTCCCCGCTCCCTCCCTGCCTCCAGCTACTTCTCAGCCCTAGCTCCTTGTTTCTACTTGAAGGTTCCCCACCCTTGCTCTGGACTTGCTTGAACTCGATAATGGCTGAGGACAAGCTTGGATTTCAGATCCTCCAGCTTCACCCCCCCCCCCAGGGCTAGAATGACAGGGGCAAGTGACAAGGACCCTGGGTTCCTGCAGTGCTAGGAATCAAAATCAGGGTTTCCCGCTTGGTAGGCAAGCACTATACCAACTGAGCTCCACCCCAGCTTCTACAGTGTTGTTTCTTTGTAAGTTTTTCTGTAAACACAGAATAATCCTTCTGCCCTACTCTCCTCAAAGCTGTCTGCCTCTTTGTAACACCCCAATATTTCGTTCTTTTTTTGCTTTTTTGAGCAAAGGTCTCCTGTCTTCCACGCTGTCCTTGAAAACCCCTGATTCTTTGCCTCAGCCTCTCAAATTCTGGGGTTACAGATGCGAGCCACAATATCTGGCTTGATATTTTTCAGTGAAGCTTAGTCTGACTGAATCATTTTATACTGGAGACTTTCCCAACCTTATGAATCCCCGTCTTGTATTTTCTTTAACCTTTTTTTTTTTTTAAGCATCGATATATGTAGACTCTGAGCACTACTTGGCACTTCCTTGGATGCTCCTTACAGATGTGTGCATTTGCATGGGTGAATTTTTATACAATACCATACTAGCAAAGCCAATCTGTAGTCATCAAAATGGTTCACGGCCATTAGCAGAGTCACGCCATAGCTCATTCTTGTTATAAAAAAAAAATAAGCAAAACAGAGAGACCATTATCTAACAACTACGGAAATAATAATAAATGACCATGACAGAAAAGCTGAGCATGCTGAGTTCATGAAACCATGAAGATTTGAGTCCAATTTTCCTGACCTGACAAACCAATAACCTTCTAGTCTCCACGGAACCTTCTAGTGTTTGTGGATCTGCAGACCATCTTAGGCGGAATGCTGGTGTTTAGAGCAATGTATCAAGGCTCCCAGCTGATTCACTAATTGGGAGTTTTTATGAAACAATAAATAACATTTCTCCTTGCCTTTCCTAGTACAGGGGTAAAGACTAGATAAATGGATTCATCAGGCAGGCACCCACGTGGTAACTTTATTTATGGCAGAAAGCAGGTGGCTCAGATCCACGGCTCTAATCAGATTTCCGGATACATCCCCCATTCCATTTTATTTGTTCATTAATAAAATCCACCACAGCTCTCTGGATCAGTTCAGGACTTGCAAGTCCCGAGTCCCGAGGAAAGCTTTCTGTGCAGCTGGGCGATACTGATTAATGCAATGTATTGCCAGCTTTGGGTAAGGGGGCAATCAACAGCTAAGAACAAGACCCTGAGTCCAAGTCCCAGAGCTTCCTAGAATGACACACACCAATAGAGTCCATCAAATATCAGACAGTTGTAAACACTCTATGGTTTAATCTGCTTTAACTTCTATATAGAAAAGGAAAGATAGAACACACCAATTCTGTCAGCATGTTTTCTTCTTCTGATTCCTGACTTCTTTCTTCCTTCTTTCTCCCTCACTTTTTATTTATTTATTTACCTACTTACTTACTTATTTATTTGCATCAGGATTTCCTGTAGCCTAGCTTGGCCTGGAATTAGCTATCCTCTGAAGTCCTACCTCCTCCACACCTCAGGTACTTCTCAGTTTCTCCCCTTTGTAGAAATAATCACACACACACACACACACACACACGCACACACATATATATGTGCGTATGTGTGTAATGCATATATCATATATATCATATATATGTATATGATTATATATATATATCTTGAGGCAAAGGAGCTGTTCTTCAGCCTCTGCCCCCTCCCTCTGTGGACTTCCAGTTGCTTTCATCTATGCCACGTCCCATAGCCCCAGATGTTTAAAGCGAATTCCAAAGAGTTCTTTCTTTATTTCCACCCAGTTTCCCTCAGATAATAAATCTCAGAATTGTGGAGACGAGGAATCACTGATTTATGTAAACCAAGGCAAGGGAAACACAGCAGGATTTCAAATTCCTTTCAGAGCAGTGTTGGGCCAACAGGACAGCAATCAGTGTCTGTCCCCCTTGCAGACGCTGACAGCTCGAAAATCCTATTGTCAAGGTCATATACGATTGTGTTCTGTGCCACCATCACAGTCAATGTTCGTAAACATGTCCCTCAGCAAGAAAACATCCAGATGGTTGGATTACACACTCACAAAAGACTCAGATCCACTAGACTTTGTGCAAAGCATTTCTTTTCTCATAGCCATGGCCTGGTAAGAAGCCACTTAGAGGAGAAATGGTTTGCTTTTGGCTCATGCCTATCAAGGCAGGGGAGGCACAGAGGCAGGAACGGGTCTCAGTTGTCGGGGCAGGAACGAGTGTGCGGCTGCTCGTTCACATCTGGGCAGATGAGAAGCAGGCAGATGAATGCCGGGAGTGCACAACTGGTTTCCTCCTTTCCTCTGTTTGTTCAGTTTAGAACCCAAGCCAGTACAGGTCCTTTTCCTCCCTCTTCTCCTCCCTACATATGCCTTCCCATACACACCCTCAGCAATGGGATGCCTCAACAATGCCCTGGCCTGTATTAGTCAATCAAATTCACAACAAAAATTAGCTGCCACCTACAGCACTCGTTCATGGTGACATTTATAAAGTTATTGATATAATAGAAGAAACAGTGAGCGTTTGCTACAGTTACATTTATGGATTAGCATCAAAATAAGACAAACCAGGCTACCTCTTCCCATCTGTGCTACACCCGCATCCCAGCCTGTACTTGCATTGGAGGATTTGAGTGATACAGCTCTACCCATTTTTCAGGGGCCTCTCTGAGGTTCTGGAGAAAGGCTGACTGACTCCCACATCTCCAACAGTCAGGGAGGCAGTGTAGCTAAAAGCTGCTTCTCTAGAATCTTCTACAGCATAGGCAATGTGTACATATTCTAACTGCTACACCCAAAACACAATAGGGAGCTGTAGAGACTGTGGCAAACTAGAACATACAGGCAGGCCCATGCTCAAGGGAACAGGCTCATTGCTGGTGAGCAGGGAACCATGAAGTGCGAGATTCTCCATTTTATGGAGGAAACAGAAACAAATAAATATTTATTTTAAGTGATCAAGGTATATTTATATTTTTCCAAGGTTGATTTCATTGTTTCTAAAGTGTGTGTGTGCACATTCATACATGTGTGTGTGTGTGTGTATACATGTGTGTAGGTATGTATAAAGACCAGAAGGATTTGGATCCCATGGACCTGAAGCTACAGGTGGAAAATAGCATGTCTCGCAAGTTAATTTTCTTGCTATAGGCTCCAAGTTTGTCAATGAGCTGAAGAAAGAAAGAGTGGAGGCCAGGGGCTGAGAACCAGCTGGAGTTACTGTTGTGCTTTCCTGTCCCTTTAAGGGACAAGCCACGCCCACTCCCATTACCTCTGACCTGCCTGTTGCCATCTTGGGCCCTTCCTTTTCTGCTTCCTTGACTTGCGTGCTTTCTTTTATAAGGAAGACCTGGGAATGTTGTGCTTTCCTGTCCCTTTAAGGGACAAGCCACGCCCATTCCCCTCCCCATCCGCTGAGGCAGGCTGATCTTCAGCTTCCTGCCTGAGCTCACTCTCTTTTTTTCCATCTTCCTCTCGGAGAGG
>NC_022012.1:88267693-88268967 GCF_000317375.1 Microtus ochrogaster
GCAAGTTAATTTTCTTGCTATAGGCTCCAAGTTTGTCAATGAGCTGAAGAAAGAAAGAGTGGAGGCCAGGGGCTGAGAACCAGCTGGAGTTACTAAGGTCCAGGAAGAGATTCAAATAACTTCATTAATAAATACAGTACTTCCTATGTCTGGTGGCTCATGTTGGCAATCCCACACATTCGAGCCTGAGGCAGGGAGACTTCCCTGAGTTTTAGGCCATCCAAACTGTGCGATGAGCCTGGACTGTAGTCCGTGTGAGCCTGGACTACAGTATGAGACCCCACAGCAAAACAGAAAAACAAACAAAAATAAAGCCAGATTAAATGAAGGAGTAAATAAGTAACGACACAAGCTACCTAATCCCTGCCAGATTGAGGACCTACTCATGGCAGAGAGAGGGTGAAATTCTTGGGCTACGTCAACAAAGCCCCCATTTCACTGAGCTAACTGCACCTATGAGTCTCTTATTGAATACTAATTACAGCTCTGATGAGGAAAAGTATTATTATCACTCTCTTGAGATGCTCCAAAACAGGGTGGAAAACATGTCTGAAACAGAGGAAAACATGTCTGAAATGGAGGAAAACATGTCTTCACTGTGGTCTGCGGGGCTTGCAGTCTTCATCTACTTCCCCTGTACCAAATTGCACGCTAGTTCCCGGCAGAAGTAGAGCAAGGGGCTGGGCAGATGATGAATTGGGCGATAAATTCCTGGTATGTGTAATGACAGGGTGGAGGCTGAGAGTAACGGATCACTTCGCACAACTGCAGCCTTAGCAGGCATATCAGCACTCAGTTGCTGTGTTTATCCTTGGCTTAGTACTGTGCTTCGGGCTTCTGGAATATAACTTGCATCGTAGAGCAATGGTGAGTTAGGTAACGGTTATTGACCTAATTTTAATGGTAAAGATTAAAGAGGATCAAAGCTTCACTCATGTTGTCCCGGACAGTAAAGATATCTAGCCAGTCCCAGGCATCCTTTGACTCCCATTCACTCTCTAAGATCAGTGAAGAGGGGGGAGCCGAAAGCTAGCCAATATTCAGTTCTGGCATTACTCACGGAAGGGAAGCAATGCCAAAGACCCTTCCTGATCTCTCATCAGGGATTTGAGCTGATCCAGGCCAGAAGAAAAGATCTTAACAGCATGGAAAAAAACAAAAAACCAATCAACCGAACAAACAAACAAAAACAAAAACCTCTCTCACACGTACAAAAAACAAACAAACAAACAAATAAAAACAACCTCCTACCTCCTCTGTCTGTCTGTCTGTCT
>NC_022012.1:88269241-88269794 GCF_000317375.1 Microtus ochrogaster
CAAACAAAGTGTCCATACACACATTCACACAAACAGAAGAAAACAACAAAAACCAACCAACCAACCAAACAAACAAAAAACTTTTCCTCTTCCCACCCCAAACTCTTTGCATTGGTCACAGGCCTTGGGGAGTCTGGCCCTTGTCCATCTCTGTGTTTGTGTTTCCTGCTAGCCAGCTGTCTTGGGAAGTCTAGTGGACCACAGAGACACCTAAATGAGAAAGCCACAAAGACAATTATAAATGAGAGAAAGTTATGCTGGGCACTGGGTGCATTAAAACCACCTGTTTGTGCTGTGGCAGGCACAAAGAAAATATTCATTAACAAATGATTTACTTCTTTTTTTTTTATTTTTCGAGACAGGGTTTCTCAGTAGCTTTTGGTTCCTGTCCTGGAATTAGCTCTTGTAGACCAGGCTGGCCTTGAACTCACAGAGATCCGCCTGCCTCTGCCTCCCGAGTGCTGGGATTAAAGGCGTGTGCCACCACCGCAGGGCTCAAATGATTTACTTCTAAGCTGTGCAGAAAGCTGGGGAAATGCCTGATGTGTTTACA
>NC_022012.1:88270219-88283624 GCF_000317375.1 Microtus ochrogaster
CTAGAATGGCCTTTTGCCCTATTTTCTGTAAATGTCGAATCTCCCTCTCTTCATCCATGCTGCCTTTGCTCTAGAATGGCCTTTTGCCCTATTTTGTTCTTGTTTTCTTGGAGTGCTGGGATCCACTCTGAGGCCTTGTGCAGAAATACCATTCTTTTATAATAAATTGCTTTAATAAATGTGGCTCCCCCTTTGATAACATTTCAGATTCTAGAACATTCTAGATTATGATGCTGTTCCATCTAAAATTTTCAAGAGTGTCTTAATGGCTACAGAATTTAGTTCAAACTCAGGCAAGCATAATGCTGAAAACCATTTATTCTGGAGAGTGACTCAACTCAGTGGGTAGAGCGATGGCCTAGTATGCACCAAGCCCTGGGTAAGCACCCAATACTTCTAGAAACAGATGCAAGGGATACACTTGTGATCCCAGCACATGGGATGGGGAAGCAGGAGGATCTGATGTATAAGGTCATTCTCAGTTACACCGTGGGTTCTAGGAAAGCATAAGCTACACGAGACCTTGTCTCAAAAATAAAACTAAGCGAGCAGACAAATAAAAAGTTCAAATGTGTAATAAACTTCTATTGCTTAATGTAGGATTAAGAAGTGAAAGTGTGTGGGGGGGTATTTTAACATCCAGGGAACATCTTGGGTCAATGAAGGCGTTGTGTGTGTCATAGTTAACACAACAAAGTGGATGGGAATTGCTAGGATTTATTTTAGGGTGAAATGGGGGGGGGCTCATTATTCCTTGTTGGGTGCATTTTATAGGATTTGTTGCCTTCTTAGCATGGATTCTATACTCTTCCATCACCCCACATTGTACTATCCTGGGCTTTAGGAGTGGGGATGTAACAGAGTCTAAAGTGATCCATGTTGTCATTGCCCTTGGAAGAAGTTGATAGTTCATGGTCTTGGTAAAGAGAAGAAAAGAGCTTGGGGGATTTGGCAGAGCTCTATGACCTCAGTGCCATCTACCAAGGATGCTTGTATCAATTTCAGTCACTTGTGTAATCTGACAGACAGAACATCACCCCATGAGACCATTTCCAAATACACCATAGTTCAAAAACACTTCTCAAAGCAGCTGTCCCTGCTTCCAGAGGCGACAGACTTCAGAAGCAAACCGTTCTGCCTTTCCCTGTGTCTCCACGAATACTGCCCAAGACAGAAGACTGGTGGAGCAGATTAGGACTTGACACTGGAAAATGAGAGGGCTGGTGAGAGCCACAGAGAGTAGAGAGCTGGCTGTGCATGGGCAGATGAGAAGCCTGGGCTAAAAAACCAGGACGGACAAGGTAGCACAGATCTCTAACCCCAGTGCTCCTTTGAAGAGGTGGGAGGCGGAGACAGGAGGATTCCCAGAATTCCACGAGCCAGCTAGCCTGGCTTGTAAAACAAGAGACCCTGTTTAAAACAAGGTCAAAGGTAAGGATGGGGATTGAGGTTGTACCGAGACTACCACATGTACATTATGGCATATACGCATCTATGTGCATTCACACACACACACACACACACACACACACACACGTCTCTCTCTCACATACAACACATATACATATTAAGAAAGAAAAAGAAGTAATTGGGACACCTATTAATTGCCCTTAACAGTTTTCTTTCAACTCCTTTCTCATTCTTTAGATTTTATTTATTCATGTTTACTTTGTGTGTATGAATGTTTGCCTGTGTGTATATGTGTATCATTTGCACACAGTGCTCAAGGAGCCAGAAGAGGGTGTTGTTATTCTTTTTTTTAAAAAATGCTGCAAGATCCCCCGTGGCAGTAGGCAGCAGAAATGTTGTAGGTCTCAAATGGTGGCGGCAGGCCATATGGTGGCAGGCAGCGGGCTCTGGGAGCAGCCAGTCCCAGGCAGAAATGGCTGCCGGTCCCAGAGCGGTGGCCCAAGCGGTGGCTGTGGGCCATGTGGCGGCAGGCAGTGGGCCCCAAGCAAAGACGGCTGCTGGTCCCTGAGCAATGGCTGGTCCCAGGCAGGGAGACACATGGTGGGTGGGCAGAAGACAGAAACATGGATAGACACGACATGCAGGGTGAGGTTGAATGTTTATTCAGGGAGTTATGGAGGAGGAAGGGTGAAGGGGGGAGACAGAGAGAGGGAGAGTGAGAGAGAGAGAAGAGGAGAAAGAGACAGAGAAGGGGGGAAGCAGAGAAGTGGGGAGAGAGGAAGAAGTGAAGCTGCCTCTCCAAGAGGAAGATGGAAAAGAGGACGAGCTCAGGCCAGAAGCTGAAGATCAGCCTGCCTCAGCGTATGGGGAGGGGAATGGGTGTGGCTTGTCTCTTAAAGGGACCAAAACCATAACAGGTGTCACATCTCCAGCACTGGAGTTATGGACATATGGACAGGAACTCTGCAAGAGCAGCAGGTGTACAGGGATATACTCAGCAAAACACCCATACATATAAGATAAATAGATACACTATATTTTAGAGAAAGGCATGCTACTGACACACCACTGTGTGGTAAGAGCTGACAGCTTTCGTAAGTATAGACTCCTGGAGGGGCTTGTTCTAAGCTTTTCAAAAGAAGAGTTTTTAAATTGGAAGACCCAGGTAGCTTTTGGAAAAGTGGAGAGACATGTGACTAATGACAAGCCTACTTGTTCTAAAGAGATTGAAAGAATGTGGCTTACTTTGGCTTGCGGTAGAACAGATGTCTATCCTTAGAGAAACAGATATGTACTGTTATGTTTCCATGTTAAGTAGTGCTGTTTGATTACTCCAATAGAAGGAGCTGGCCTTAGGATACATGCTGGGTGGGGAGGGCTTCTAAATAACCATGGGAGAGTCAGAAGGCAGAGAAAATGACTACATAGGGAATGACTTGACATACTTAAAACTCGAAAAATGCTATCAGGTCTATAGTGCTGAAACAGAGGCTGGCCTACAGCAGGAAGAAAATGGAGGGTGGGAAGGTGAATTTCAAGGCGGCCCAGCAGACTTTAGAGGGTGACACAGGTCCTTGGTGTCTGGCTTAGGGTAGAGTTTCAGAAGTATGGAACGTGTCGAGAATCTCATAAATCAATCTGTGTTCTTTAAAACGTTTGTGCCAATCGCATGTCTCAGGCATCTGTTAGACAAACAGGGAAGTCTACTGATGTCTGGGTCAGAACAATGGATCTGATGTTGTGAGCTCCTGGGGAAGGAATCTGTGTGTCAGTCAGGCTGAGGGACAGAATATTTTTCATGGATATGAGGAGGTCATCTTAGTGGGAAAGTCAGAGTAGCTTCCAAGATGAAAGAGCTATTGAATGTGCTCTCTCTCTCTCTCTCTCTCTCTCTCTCTCTCTCTCTCTCTCTCTCTCTCTCTCTCTCTCTCTGTGTGTGTGTGTGTGTGTGTGTGTGTGTGTGTGTGTGTGTGTGTGAAGGACTTATGCATGGAGGCCACAGAACAGCTTTGGATCTAGTGATCTACCTTGATATTTGAGACAGGGCCTCTTGCTGAATCTGGCCCTTTCCAGGCAGGCTAATCAGGTGAGCCAGTGAGCCTCAGGGATCTTCCTGTCTCTGCCTTCCCCCGCACTGGGATTACAAAGGCACGTGCCACTGTGTCCTGGCTGCTCTTATGTGTGTGAGAAACTCGGTCCTTAGCTTCCAAACCAAGCACTTTACTGAATAATCTCTCTTCTCCACCCAGCAGCTATGGAATCTCAATGAGAAGGAACTGCCTGCAGCCAACCCAGCTAACTTTGCTGTTGACATACAAGCCTGTGGTTACAGGTAGGTACTGTAGGAATGTCGGTCAGAGTTAGGACCACAAACACAGAATTACCATTTATCACCATGAAACTGGGATGCCAGGAAAGGTACTGAAGATAGGCAAATCAGTCTTCAGCTTGGTCTCGTGCTTACATTGTCCTGATCAACCACTGGCTGCAACATCCACCTCCTCTTCTCCTATTTTAATGAGAGTGTTTGCTGACTAGCACTTCATGGCTCTAGAATTTTAGTCACTCAGAGTATTTATTGATGCGGTGGATTTGCAAGTTCAAAACCTGCCTAGTTTCTACCCTGAATCCAGGTAACTCAGAGGATCCTGTCTCAAAGTAAAAAGAGGGCTGGAAATGCAGTTCAGTGGTAGAGGATTTGTCCAGTGTACGGCCCTCCAGCATTCCATGATTGAATAATGTATTTATTGATCTCCAATACTCCATGAATAGATAAGTAAATATATTTCTTCACCATATGTGTGTTAGTTATTTTCTATTGCTATGACAAAGCACCATGAGCAAAAGCAACTCAAGCAAGAGGAGTTTATTTTGGCTATGATTCCAGAGATAACAAGTCCTTCATGGCAGGGAGTCATGGCAGCAAGCAGTAAGTATGGCAACCAGGACAGGAAGCTGAGAGTATACAGCTGAACCACAGACATGAAGCAGAGAAAGCAAACTGGAAGCAGGGTTTAGCTTTGTGCTCTTAAATCTTACCATTAGCAATGGACTTTCTCCAGCAAGGCTGTGCCTCTAGTTACCTCCTCAAACAATGCCACATACTGGGGGCCCAGTGTTCAGGTGCTTGAGGCTATGGGGGACATTCTCATTCAAATCACCACAAATGGGTAGGTAGAAAAAGACTCACACGTGGCTCCAGAGGACTGAATCAAGAATGAAAAGTATTGGGTGAAAGCTAGCCTTTGTATTCATATGAATAAATTGTTTTTACTATTAATTTTATTGAGTTCTGCATCTTTCTCTGCTCCTTTTCCTATCTCTCCCCTCCCATTCAACCCTCTCCTAAGGTTCCCATGCTCCCAATTTACTCAGGAGATCTTGTCTTTTTCTACTTCCCATGTAGATTGTATCTATGTATATCTCTCTTAGGGTCCTCATTGTTGTCTAGGTTCTCTGGAATTGTGATTTGTGGGCTGGTTTTCTTTGCTTTATGTTTAAAAAACACTTTTGAGTGAGGACATATGATAATTGTCTTTCTGTGTCTGTGTTACCTCACTCAAAATGATGTTTTCTAGCTCCATTTATTTGCCTGCAAAATTCAAGTTGTCATTATTTTTTCTGCTGTGTTGTACTCCATTATGTAAATGTATCACATTTTCCTTATCCATTCTTCGGTCGAGGGGCATTTAGGTTGTTTCCAGTTTCTTCCTATGACAAACAATGCTGCTATGAACATAGTTGAGCATGATTGAACATCCTTTGGATATATGCCCAGCAGTATTACTGGGTCTTGAGGAAGGTTGTTTTCTAATTTTCTGAGAAATCACCACAGTGACATCCAAAGGGGCTGTACCAGCTTGCATTCCCACCAGCAATGCAGGAGTGTTCCCTTTGCCCCACAACCTCTCCAGCATAAGTTGTTATCAGTGTTTTTGGTTTTGGCTATTTTTGGAGTAGCTCTAACCAAACACATGGAAGACTTGTAAGACATGAAGCTTAAATCTTTGAAGAAAGAAATTGAAGAAGACACCAGAAAGTGGAAAGATCTCCCATGCTATTGGGTAGGTAGAATTACCAAAAGCAATCTACAAATTCAATGCAATGCCTATCAAAATCCTAGCAAAATTCTTCACAGACCTGAAAATAATAGTACTCAACTTCATATGGAAAAGCAAAAAACCTAGGATAGCCAATACAATCCTGTATAATAAAAGAACTTCTGGAGGCATCACAATCCCTGACTTCAAACTCTACTACAGAGCTACAGTACTGAAAACAGCCTGGTATTGGGATAAAAACAGAAAGAAGGACCAATGGAACCGTATTGAGGACCCGGATATTAATCCACACACCTTTGAACACTTGATTTTTGACAAAGAAGCAAAAAAATATCAAATGGAAAAAAGAAAGCATATTTAACAACTGTTGCTGGCATAACTGGATATCAACATATAGAAGAATGAAAATAGACCCTTATCTATCACCACGCACAAAATTCAGGTCCAAATGGATCAAAGACCTCAACATAAAGCCAGCCACACTGAACCTCATAGACAAAAAAGTGGGAAGTACACTTGAACACATTGGCACAGGAGACCACTTCCTAAATTAATTGTTAATAATAGTGGATGATATTTGAAAATATAGCTGTTCTGTGGCATACTACCTCCCTGTCGGTAAGAGCACTGGAGTAGTTACAGGTTGAAGACAAATACCATTTCTACAGCCTCTATTTCTTAATGTAAAGTATACATAACATAATCACTTGATTCAGGAGCACAGTTTGTATTTTACAGATCACAACTAATACAGTGTGCCTACTGATAGCGTACACCTAGGAAAATTCCTGCAGGCATAGAAAAGCACACAGCTGGAGTATGTGGTTATGGGTTTGACTTGTACTATATTCCATTGATCAGCATTACCAACTGCTGTCTTATAACTTTCTGCTCTTTGCAAACAACTTTAAATCATGCTTCTTTTGTTTTTATTCTTTCATTTTGGTGTGCATGTGCACATTCTGCATCTGCACGGTCACACGTGTGTGGGTGAATGTGCCCCTGTGTGGGTGTACATATGGATGACCTTATTCTTGGAGGCAGGGTCTCTCAGTCAAACCCAGAGTCCACAATATGGATAGTCTCAGTAGTAGCATGTCTGGGGCTCTCTTGTCTCCACTGTCTCAGACTAGAATTGTAGCTGGATTGCCATATCTGCTCAGCATTTATGTGTGTCTCCAGGGTCTGAATTCCACTTGTATGGCAAGTGTTCACCACTGAGCCATCTTCACAGATTGAATCCACTTCCTTTTAAAATAATAAAACACACACACACACACATAAAATCTTTGTTTCCTTTATGTGTTTTATACATGTATATGTGTGTCTTTATTTATGTGTTATATGTATAAATATAGTATATATTGATAAATATGTTACTGGGGGCAGGCCTGAGGTTTTCTAGCTGAGTTCTATTTCCTGTCTGCTCTCTGCTTTCTGCTTTGCAGTCTGTCTTCTTCACCATGACAGACTGCACCTCCTCAAGCGTGAGCAAAACAACCTCTTCCTCTTTCGAGTTGCTTCTTGCCGACTGCTGGATCAAGTCAATGTGAAAGTTACAAATGCAACCAATGTGAACGTAGCTTCTCCTGAGAGCGTGCCCGGCTCTCACCTACATTTTGGCCTGGATTTGTCTTTCCTCTTACTTAGGTTTGAATTTAGAGTGTCTAGAAGCAACATTTAAAATTTAGATGAAATAACCAATGGTTTGGTTTCATCCACACTACAAGTTTGGGTGCTCTTATGAGAGCCAAGGAAAGAAGAGAGCTGGCAGCAGCATGGATGAGTCTGTAGTGCAGGGAGGGGAGAACAGAGGTGGATGGGACCTATTTCCATGCAGGTATGGGGCAGAGAGAATATGGGTTGAGGAGGGAGGCAGGAGGAGTATAGGGACTTCTCTCACATCTGGAAATGTAGTAGAGACTTGGAGGTGGAGCAGAAGATGCAAGGGTGCATGTGCTCATTATCAAAAGTGCACTGAGCACGAAACAGTTGCAAATCAGGGCTAAGAAGATGCTCAACCGTTGCATTCAAAGCAAACACCCTGAGTTCAAGTCCCTTAGAATCCATGTATAAAGCAGTGTGTGGCCATATGTGCCTGTAACTCCATTCTGTGAGGGCTGAAGCAAGAAGATTGATTGGGCTTGCTGTCTGCCAGTCAAGCTCTGGGTTTAGTGAGAAACCCTGTCTCAAGGTAATAAGGTGGAGAATGACTGAGCAGGACAACAGGGTCCTCCTTTGACCTGAGAACATATGCCCACTGATGTACAAACCCACACACATACATGTGTGTAACCAAACCACACATACCCATACCTCATGCACATACATACTGTGCACACACACACACACACACACACCCACCCACCAAACAAACTAACAAACAAAAGATAAATACAAAGAAAAAAAAATATGGCCCTTCTTGGTTTCTGAAGTTTTCCAAATGCTGTTCATATGTCTTTTAACTTTATACCTGGCTTTTATTTTAATTCATTATTGATTTTATTGAGACAGTTCTCCAGGCTGGTCTTGAACTCTTGATCCTCCTTCCTCTGCCTCCAAAGCATTGGAATTAAAAGCACACAGCAACATGCCCAGCACATCAGGCTTTGTAATATCCTTTCTGCTTCAGAAGTCGAGAGCAAAGCCTCCTGACTCAAGGCATCCTGGAGCTTTACTCTTATCTCTAATGCTCTTGGGTAGAATTAAACTCTGATGAAAGAGCACTTCAGAGAGGCACGCAAGCCTGAGAACATGGCTTTGCTCATGAAGGCAGCCTTTGATACAGTAGAACAACAATGATATTATTGTCACCCCGCAATTTCATTCTGAGAACGAGCGCTATATTTAAGTCCTAAGAATGCATTCACGAGGCCTGGGAAGGGCGGCTTTGTGAATGTGAGAAGAAGCCATTTGAGCACCAGAACAAGGATGCTTTCTGAAGGGCATGTGGCTGGGGTCACAAAAATGGCAGCTGGCTCCCTTAGATGTTCCCATCAGTTCTTTTTCTCCTCGACATCTGCGTTCCTCAGAGGATCAACATGACATCTTTGTTTCCTGCGGATCTCCTTGGCCCCTCAGACTCCTGGGCGATGCTAAGCTGTCGCTGATCAAGAAAGACTTAACATTTACCAGGGAACCGGAGAGCCAATTCCTCAGGCCCCCAAGCCACAGCTGATTAGAAAATCCAGCATTTAGCAATTAAACCATGAGATGAATGTGAACTATTTGGAGGGCCATCGCTGAATATGCCTGGCAGCTGTCGAGCACGAAGGGTTTCTCTCGTAAGAGAAGCCCTCAGTCTTCAAGATGTCTAAGGGACCCTTCTAGCTGTGCCCTGGCTGGAGGTTTTCCAACACTGCTTAATCACCAGTATGAATCTCAAGATCACATAATAATATACGGACATCCTAGGGCTGGCTAAACTGCGAGGCAATTTTCATTGCTACCTAGGGGTGAGGGTAATGCCTTCTAAATTGTCTCCATCCATTCATATAGCCCTGCAATAATGGTTTTCGGAAATTGCCTCATTTTTCTTTTGTTAGATAGATTTGGGATGCTGAAGAGAATGGACAGGGATGCACAATTTGGGAGAAATATTAACCCTTTGCTGGTCTGTATTAAAATGGGAATATCATCAGGAGTCGTGAAGTATTATTTTATATTTTCAGAGCTTGCACCACCATTGGACACCTAGCAAACATCTTTCTGCTGAGAATCCTGACCGACACTCTGCAGTTCTCTCCTCCAAGGAGCTACTCAATGAACTCCTCACACTGAATTATAATTGCTGACTTATTCATGGAAACTGACTTTTTGTAGTTGAGTTTTCTAATTTGCTGGCCTTCCACCAGCTTAGTTAACACCCCCACTTAAGGTGAAAATTAAAAAAAAAGTGGGGCCTGGGAGACTGCTCAGTGGGTAAAGAGCTTGCTGTGCAGGAACAAGGACCTGAGCTGAACTCTTTAGAACCCACAAAAGTTACATGTGGTGGTACACACCCATAATCCTTGATCTACGTTGAGATGGGGACAGAGGCTAGAGAATGCCACCATGGTCAACGCCATCCATAGGCACATCCTGGGCTACATAGAAAAGTTAACTCAACATGAGCTTGTGAGTTAGTAAACAAGCAAAACCATGCTCCTCCATGGTTTCTTTTTTTTTAATTTATTTTTTTAAAAAAATTATCTTTTCTCATTTACATGCCAAACCCAGTTCCCACTTCTTCCCTTCCTCCCACTCTCTCCATCTCACCTCTCATCCCAACCCCATCCATTCCTCACAAGCCAAGTGACCAATAGCTGAACAGGATAAAATTAGGCGGGGGAGGCAAACTGAGAATGAGGGGAAGAAAAAGGGTGGAGGCAGAGCAGTCGCCAGCTGACAAAGAGAGAAGCAAGACGGGCATGCTATGCTGAGATACCAAGCCACATGGAAAAGTATAAATAAGAAATATGGATTAATTTAAAAATCTGAGAGTTAGCTAGAAACGAGCACGAGCCAGGCATTTATAGTTAATCTTAAGCCTCTGTGTGGTTACTTGGAGTGGCGTGCTGGACAGAAACTTCCACCTCCACTCTTTCCACTAACTCTGAATTAGTTCTTGACTCCAGGTGTGTGCATTGAGCTCTGACCTGACTTTCCTGGGTGATGGACACACGTTGTGAAACAGAACAAATCCTTTCCCCCCTAAATTGCTTTGGCAGTGGTGCTTTAGAAAACCTCTTTGGTCAGTTTAGAAATCTTAACCAAGAGGCCATTTATTTTTAAAGTGTTATTTAGCAGGTACTGTGGTGTGGTGAAGATAAAATGCAAATAAGGGGTTGAGAATTGGCTCAACAGTTAAGACCACTAGCTGCTCTTCCAGACAACCTGGGTTTGATTCCCAGCACCTACATGGCAACTTGCAACCATCTGTACCTCCAGTGCCAAGAGATCAGACATCCTGACATAGCATCTGAAGGCACCAGGCATGCATGTGGTGCATAGATGTGCATGTCGAGAGAACACATATACACATGAAAAACTAAATGCAACTAAGATTTGGTATTTAACAAGGAGTTTATATTTGTGTATGGTCAAACAACCTGTTAAACAAATGACTAAATGTACTGTGTTGTAATTTGCATTACATCAGGAGTCTCGATGTGATCAGATAGCTGGGGATAAAGCACGGCTGCTTCTATGTGCGTCATCTCTGTGCATATCACCATTGTGTGCATAGCCCCTGCATGCATAGCCCCTGTGTGTATTGCCTCTGTGCATATCAACTCTGCATGTATCACCCCAGTGTGCATCAACACGCTGTGCATCCACCCCAGTGTGTAGCATCTCTGTGAGCATTACCATTATGCTTGCGCTGTGCCTGGAACAAGGCAGTAGTTGAAACCTTTTCAGTGTGAGCGGGGGTACTTTAAAGCAAATGAAACAGCACATGCAACCCTGAATATTCTGGGAAGAGTCAGTATAAGCAAGGAGAGCAGGTGTAGCAATATGTGGTGTATTTGAAAGCTACCTAATGGCATATACTCCAGGAGTCAATGATCAAGAGAAAGGGCAGATGGTGGGGATGGAAGGGCAGGCTTGAGACCATGGAGTAAATTCTGGAAAATGACATTTACGTTTATACTACAAGTCTTGGCTCCCATAATGTGATCTGAACACCAGTAGTATCATCAGTCCTGGATGGCTTGCTAGAAATAGATTCTGCAAGCTGCAGAGCTGCAATCATCTTACTTAGCCAAACCACCAGATGGTCTGTGTGTGTGTCCTGGAGCCTGAGATACATTATTAGAGGTTACATACATGGCTAGAGGTCACTCCAGGTAAAATTGGGGACAAGGAAAACGTATCATCTTTATCTTACTTCACACACACACTCATGCACACACATACACACACATTCTCTTTAATCTGCTGTGTGTCTATGGGGGCCATCAGGGGACCCTGGAGCTTGAGTTATAGTCATTTGTGAGCTGCTGATGTGGGCTCTGAGTTCTGAACTTACCAAGCCATCTCCCCTGCTCTTTAAAAATAGGTTTTAGTGCAAAGGGGTGGCAAGGGGATTGAGTGTTAACCCTGATTATTCCCATGGTGGGATTTATATTCACTGAGAAGACAGACTTCTGATCATGGAGAGCAGGGTCTTTCCAGAGAGCCTTAATTGAGCAGGGAAGAGCCACCACTTCCCACCGCACCATCCCATGGCTGTCAGATGTCCTGTCCACAGCAACAACAGCACTAGCGAATGCAGAGCCCGGCACTGTCTTTGCATCCTTGGTAGAACATACTAACGACACTAGAAGGAAACAGCTTTGAACTACGCACGCCTCCCTCCGTGACATCCTGCTGCTGCAGTCTGAGATCTGTCCTAGCCATTATCAGTTCCCATGCTGGCTTTCTGAGTACAACCAGACCTTCTAATCCTTTAGAAGCCATGCTGCAATGTCTGCAGTTTCAGTTGCATTTGGAGATGCACAGAGGCCATCCGTCAAGGGCTGGATGTTGCCCGTTTCTGCAGTTCATTCTTCAAAGTGAAGCCACAGACAATAGCGATTTAGAGGGTCTTGTTTCCTGGTGACCAAATATTTCTTTCTCCACTATCTCTCTGAGCAGTCATGTGTGACAAACACTCATCCTCTTCAGATGCTTGCTGGGTTCTCTGTCACTGGGCTAAGGAAAGTCCTCTAATGAGATTTCCTCTGATCCTCTCTTCTGGAAAAGGACTCTTTGTTGATGGTCACCAAACCTCAAGTGTTTCTGGGATGGAGAGGGAAGGAGGAGGGAGAGGAAGGGAATATGGGGAGGGAAGAGAGCAGGGAGAAGGAAGGGGGTAAGGGAGGCTCATATAATGTCACATAATTGTCCCTAAACTAGTGCTGCTAATTTAGAAGAGATTCTTTAAGTAATATAGTCACATCATTTCAACAAATAGTCAAAACAGCACTAAACCCTCGAGCAGATTCGCTCATTCCCGTGTCTCTTACAGAGAACCAGAAGCCCAGGAGGTGCTCCACTAAGTGCCAGCACCTCTGATTGGTACAGCACCTCTAATTGGCTTAGCTCACAGGTGCAGATACTCGTGATTCCAGTGCCAGTTCATCTCTCTAGTGCTGGGATTAGAGGCGTCTACCACTACATCAGTTTACGTCATCAGTTTAGTCTGAAGCACAGATTCAGCCTCATTGACTCTGCAAGGCACGAGAACAAAACCCCTGTCTGCGCACCATGTTGCTAGTATTCTTTCTCATAAGGCTGAAGGCTTGGTGATTCCACAAGAGGTGGCAGATCCTACAAATACGGCAAGATTCTTGAGATTCAGAAGACACTCACTATTCTCTTGTCACCCGCTGTTGAAGATATGGGGGTGTTTCTGACTTTTCCTGGGTAGACAAACAGGCAGGTAGGACACGGCAAGGCCAAAGAAAGAGTTCCATCTAAATCCAGCTTGGTGAACCCCAATGAGGTTTTGGGGGTTACTTACAAAAACGTGGCTGACCCAAAGGACCAAAAAGCCCACCCTAGCCTGGGTGATAACTCATAAAAGCTACATCCCTGGAGTTTCCACCAAGTCAGATTCCCACATTCTTTCTATTCCAGTACTTTCTAAAACCTCATTCAAGACCATATGTAACTTTGGATGAGGGAGGGGACCTTTAGAACGGAGTGTATGGAATCCCAGGTGAGGGTCTAATGGCCCTGCTCCTTCAAAAAGGAGATGTTGCCTGGCAGTGGGTACACAGCTTTAATCCCAGCAGAGGCAGGCAGGTCTCCACGAGTTTTAGGCCAGCCTGGCTTATAGAGCAAGTTCCAGGATCTTTCTTCCCTTCTTCACCCCACCCTTTTTCTTTCCTTATTTCTTCTTTGTTTTGGTTTGAGGATTTTTGTTTGTTTGTTTGCTTGCTTGTTTTGCTTTTTATGGTTTTTTTTTT
>NC_022012.1:88284209-88297212 GCF_000317375.1 Microtus ochrogaster
GGGGACGCAGCCTTGCTCCTCCAATTACAACATGCACCACTAAGTCTGGCTCCAGATGTTGATTCAAATAGATGTCATGCCCTCGGGACTGAGTTCCATTTCAAGGGGAAATCATATCATTCTTATTTATTTGCTTGGTTCTATCTTTGGAAACCAAAGAAAACTAGAAGCAGCTGCTCTCACCCGTGTGTCTTGTTTACTGTTTCAGGTTGATTTTGAACACTCTGTAAGTTCTCTCTGAATCCTTCTAGTTACACAACGGGTAAATAATTATGCAAGAGTCAACACAGATGAGTGAATCAACTCATTTGCAGTTGGAGGGGACCATTTAGTGCTGTGCTGTGGTTTAGCAGGCCTGCCCAACTTATTTTTAAGACATGATTTTAATATGTGTATCTTGTTGGCCTGGAAACATTTCTTTTTAAGATTAGTTTTAGTTTACATTGTGTGTGTGTGTGTGTGTGTGTGTGTGTGTGAGAGAGAGAGAGAGAGAGAGAGAGAGAGAGAGAG
Organism: Microtus ochrogaster; assembly: GCF_000317375.1. Lineage (NCBI taxonomy): Eukaryota > Metazoa > Chordata > Mammalia > Rodentia > Cricetidae > Microtus > Microtus ochrogaster. Next base: position 88,284,720 of record NC_022012.1, read on the forward strand.
AGAGAGAGAGAGAAAGAACCCTCAAAAGTTTCGGATCCCTCTGAGGCTGGAGTTACAGGCAATTGTCGTCTGCTTGATGTGGGTTTTGGGAACCAAATTCTTGTCTTTCTTCTGCAAGAGCAGCAAATGTCCCTAACCACTAAATGATCTTTAGCTCCTGCTCAACACTGTGACTTTTTGGTATGTGTCTTCCCTGACCATCTTTGTAATGGACACACCAAAACAGAAAACAATAGAACAACCAACCAATCACTCTCCACACAGGAAACAATGCTTTAGGGTTTGTTTTCAAGTGTTGTGTTTGTAGTCTTTGTATGCACCTTCATATGTTTCTGAGTACATGTGGGGCAACAGGTATGGGGTGTGTGTGTGTGTGTGTGTGTGTGTGAACCCAAGACTTATATCATTAAGCCTCCACCTTATTCAATGAGGTCCCCAACCATTAACTACCAATTGCTTTGATATTCTGAGTTCACTAGTCTTTCTGCTTCCTCTGTACCCACTGTGTAGTAGATTCTCCAATAATAAGTCAGAAAAGGAAGTTAGCTTTTAAAATTTTAGTATGTATGTGTGTGTCTGATCATGTGTGTGGGTACATGTGTGTCATGTACATATGGATTTTTTGAAAGTTAGTTTTAGTGTGTGGGGGGTGGGGTGGGGGTGGGGTGTGCTCATGTGTTTGGGCACATGTGTGTCATGTGCATATGGAGGTCAAATGGCAGCACTGAATAGCATTCCTCGGATGTCATGCCCCTTGTTCTTTGGTTTTCATTTGTTTTGTTTTGGAGACAGGATCACTTACTGGCCTGGAACTCATCAAGTATATCAGGCTGTGTACCTGTAAGCCCCAGAATCTTCCTGTTTCCACCTCCTCCAGTGCTGGCATTACAAGCACATGCCACTAGTTTCTTTACAAAGGTTCTGGGGACCCAAACTCATATCCTTGAACTTTTGAGGCAAGCATTTGGCTTCCCGAGTCATCTCCCAGCCCAGGAACGTAAACTTAATGGCTCCTGTTGTACCTTTTGGTGTCTAGAACCTTGCAACAGAACAGCAATCCAGGTTTCTGGTTTTAAAATGATATTTAGTTGCACAGCAAACTAAAGAAAGACCCCACAGGTGACTGTGGAAGTAATAGCTCTCTTGGATTTTTATTTCTTTCATGCTGAAGGACAGCAGCTTAGGTAGCATTTGGATTGGGGAACAGGGTCTATTAATTATTTATTGTGAGTTACAGCCTGAATGTAGAAACAACAAAGGTGGGTTTTGACATGTTTATTAATTACACCAAAGTAGTTTTTAATACTTGGCTCATTACTATTTTCCTACAGCCATGGCAGGAAATCAGAGCAAACTAGTTTCCTTTGAGATACAGTGGAACAGGGCTTTGAAATACTGCCCAATGCTCAACAATACCACTATAAACCTAGGATTTTGTCCCACAGTGGCATGTCTGTTGCTCTGACATTTTTTTTCCTTAATTGTTCCCTTAGTGGCAGTAGTTGTTGTCACCATTGTAAAGAGAAGAGAGCTGGGGGAGAGCTCTGGGGGAAAAAGAAGGAAGATAATTCCGGAATTGGAACTTGTTCTTTATTACAAAGGGATAGTAATTGGTGGACCCAAACTTCATTGCTAAAGTTTGGTAAACTAAATGCTCCTCAGAAAGTGGCCTCCATAATAGAAAGATGTTGGAAGATGCTGGGGTCATTTCTGCCCAAATCAGGGGGGTTGGTTGGGTAAGCATAAGTGGATTTGTTAATAACGTACAGCCTTCCCGTTATCAGACGGAGCATGGCGTGGCCCACAAGAATGACATGGATCTATTTAGAGACTTTATAAAGAACTGCAGGTGTACTGCTGACTTTGATCACTGCTCTGACAATGGCCTGACGGGAAGCAGCTGAAGGAAATGGAAGGTTTATTCTGGCTAACAGTTCTAGGGGATGCATTCCATCATGGTGGGGAAAACATGGCGGTAGGAACTGCAGGCTGGCTGGCCACACTACATCAGTGGTCAGAGGTCAGGAAATGGAGAGTAAACAAGAGATAGAGCTTGGCTCTAAAAATGCAAAACCCACCCCTAGGAAAATGCTTCTGTTAGCAAGGCTCCTCATCCTCCTAAAGGTTCTACAACCCTCCAAACAGCCAGCAGCTGGGGAGCAAGTGTTCAAAGGCATGGACCCATGTGGGACACCTCATGTTCAAACCATAATGATCATCACAGCCTGGGTAGGGACTGTGGGGCCAGGTGTTGAGATAATCTTTTTGTACACTGTGTGACGATGTCTCTGTTTTTACCTCACCTGCCTAAGGCACTTTCTGATTAGTTTAATAAAAAACTCGATGGCCAATAACTGTGTAGAAATGGATAGGCAGAACTTTCAGGGAGAGAGAGGAATACTAGAATAGAATCTGAGGCAGGAGATTTACCAAGCAGACACCGAGGAAGTTGGATGTATGGTACTGAGGAGAGGTAAGAAGCCATGTCCCAAAATATAGATTCATATAAATGGGTTAATTTAAGTTTTAGAGTTAGTTGGGAACAGGCCTAAGCTAAGGCAAAGCTTTCATCATTAATAAAAGTCTCCATATCATTATTCGGAAGCTGGTTGTTCAAAGACAGTCAGACTAAAACCAGGCACTCTAGCTAGAACTTCTTAAAACAGGCTCTCTCAAGTGATATCTCAGAACTTACCCAGGCTTCTGTAGTGACTAAGTAGGATATGGGAGCCTTCTATCCAGGTCCCTCTATGTCTGATACTTCCTACAATGACAGATGTAGTTTGGTTTTTGGAACCACCTTCCTTTTCCCTTATACGTCTGCATCTTGGTACCTTCCTTTAGCAGACACCAGGAATAGCATGTATGCAAAACCAAGGTGCAGCCAGTATCCTTGGCTTAATGAGTCTGGGGATGGTAATTATCTCTGATGGTATTAACAAAGCTGTGCAAATAAGATGAGAAGGCCAGAACGCCCAGGGATTAAGTAAGAAACCACAGGCTTGCTTTTTTCCTTATACACAGCGGTGACATCCTTATACACAGAACAGAGCTGTCCCCAAGATCAAACTGGACAGAAAAACGTGACAGCTTCCATTTTGGCATGAGATCACACTTCCTGAATTATCAGATCCTTATGGCTTTAGGAGGTGTGAACTTAATGTAAGGAGTGAGGCCCACTGAACAACGGTTTCACGTGAGTAGCCAGGCAGAAATCAGTGCTTCTGCAGCTGGCCCTGGAGAAGCCTTCAAGCTGGGTATCTCATGAACACCTTGGAGCATACTGATATAAATTCTGAAAGTCATTCAGGGGAGGTTTGGGGAGAGACTCTCAAATGCAGAGTTAGTACAGTCTGTGGAGGTCAGGGATGTGTGGGTACCACCTAGGGATGTCACTGCATCGTCTGGTCTGTGGTGGCACTTGCCAAAGAGAACAGTGGGGCAGAGAAAGCATTTGAGAAAGAAGGAGAAAGAGAGAACAGTGGGGCAGAGAAAGCATTTGAGAAAGAAGGAGAAAGCGGGGAGTGAGGTGTAAGAGAGAGAGAGGTGTGTGAGAAGAAAAGGGGGAAAAAGAGAATGAAGATCAGACACGATGGGGCGGGGCTATGTTCTTAAACTAAAGGCACCTCTTCCAGCCTGGGCCTCCTGGGAAATATGAACTTTCTTGAAGAGCTGGTAGCACCATCAGGAAATGTTCCACCAGGGGAGCTGTATAGAGAGCTGAGGGGCTGCCTGAGGTGCTAGCCTTCCTTTTATGAAGAGGCTCCTCTGCCATTCTTCCCAAGCCTTTGAACAATGCCTGTGAATGTTTCCCAGGCTTGCAGGTGTCAGTCATGCCTGGGTCTGCCTAGAACACATCTGTCTCCAGATGATGCTGTCATTCATCTTAGGATGATGTTTTTAAGATGAAAATGGAGAATTAAGGGATCATGGTTTCTTCCTGGGCAACTGGTCTGACTAAAGGCTTGGGCATATTTGTAGAATATCCATGCATAGCTTTAAGAATCTACTCATGTTCCAGCCCACATGGGAGAAAATATTTCTTCCCCGAAGAAAATGTTGCAGGATAGCATATAAACTCTGGGGATGTGTCTCAGGTATTATCCGTGAGGTATCATGGTGAGAATCACAAGGCATCTCAGAAGCTTGAACCTCAGCTTTGCTGCATTGACAGGTACTGTCAAAGTGTGGTTAGAGAGGGATTCACACTGAAATGCTTTATAATGATCTCTCTCCCCCATGTACATGCATGTGCATGAGGGGGGAGGCATAAAAGTCAGAGGCCTGTGCCTTCCTCAATATCTCTTTACCTTAGTTTTTATTTTATGTTTATATTTAGCCTGCTTGTATGTCTGTGCACCACATGCGTTCCTGGTGCTCTTCCAGACCAGAAGAAGGTTACAGAACCATCTGTGGATGTTATAAACCAAATGCAGGTTCTCTGCAAGAGCAATAAGTACTTTAAACCACAAAACATCCTTCCAGCCACACCCAATTTACTTTAAATTTTGGAGTCAGGATCTCTTGCTGGGGCTTAGGACTTGCAGCCAGTTCAGCTAGGCTGGCTGGGCAGCATTTCCCAGGGAGCCCTCTCTCTGCCTCTCTGCTGAGATCACAGGTGTGCACCAGCCCTTGTGTGCAAGTCCTTGTATGTGGCTGCTCCAGATCTGAACTTAGGTCCTCAGTGCTAAGGTGACAGGTACCTCTCCTTCTGAATCATCTCCATCACCCGATTGCTATGCAGGTACATAGGATCAAGTGAGATCCAGTTTCATAGGGAGGGGTGGAAAGCGATAGGGCTGCCACGATGGCTTCTGAGGCTCACAGAAATCTGCCATCAGCAAACCCACAGTATAACTTTTGCTTTTGTTTGTAATGATGGGGTGTCTCGCAGAGGCCAGCCATCTGCTTAAACCCCACAAATGCTGCCTGAGGTGAAACAGCAGCTGGTAAGTGGCTACAGCAAGCAAACAGTTTCTGAAACACGTCATGACCATGTCGTCACTTCCGTACTGCAATGTTAACTAAGTTGTGATAGGTGGTGTGCCGACAGGGAACACCCCAAGCATCCCTCAGTCTTCCTAGCCTGAGGTGACTAACACTGGAGATGAGGATTATTGAGTGAGCCAGAACAGGAGGCTCTAAAGCCCCAGAGGAAAGGAGAGCTAGGGGCTAGAATTCTGTGCGGATTCTACGTCCCCGGGAAGCATTGCAGAATTGTGAGCTGTGCACACAGTGAAGGCGGCTAAGGAAGTAGAGAAGGGCCTGGAAGCCAAAGTGTAGTCTAGGGATGCTGACGAGAGAGAATTTTAATATCAAGGCATTTCCAAAATGGGTGCTCTGTAAATACGCCCTTCAGAGGCACGGAAGGCTGCCTCCCAGGAGGAGACAAAAACCAGAAACACAGCAGACCTCAGACCTCAGCAGAACAGAAACTCTGGCTCAAAACATGCCAGTTCCCTGCTGTGTCAGGTGATCTGCCCCTAATCTCCTCCCCCTCCAGGAAAGGGAAACAGAATCATACCAGCTGAGTCTCTTTTCATTCAGTTCCCAACACTGACCCCGAGGAGAGACTGACATTATCTTGAGACTGACGCTGCAGGCCAATCTCTTTCCTTCCCTGGTGGAAAAACCTTAGACGATACATTTTCTAATAAGACCCATGCATGATTTGAAAGCATCACGTCACCACATGCATGCAGGGTCCATGTCGGAAAAGTCAGGCTGCTCATTGTTAAGAACATCAATCAATACAGATTTTCATATTTGTAAAAATCAAGAGGGAATTGCGGTTATTTCAATAAATGAAGGTAAGATAAAGTCAAAATATTCATCGTTAAAAATATTTTAATCTTTTTCAGTAGAAGAGACCTCTAGACCTATAAAAAGAATTTCCAGAAAATATGAATAAAGAGTTTACTGACCTGAAATATTCAAAGAGCCTCTGTTAAGGTTAAATTGAAGCAGTGCCTTTTAGGTCTAGACTGTGTGATAAAACAAGCCATTACTAAACACATAGTTAATAGGTATATTTGTTACTGTCATTGGGTACAAGTTAATGTGCAAAAGCAACTTATACTCAAGTAGACGTGAGGGTAAGTGCATATCAGCAGTGAAGTACGCAAACATAAGATCTAAAACGGGCCAGAAGCAACCTGCCAAGAAAAGGAGAGGCCAACGAACTGGGCTTTTGTGGAAATTATCTTCTACTTATCAAAGGACATCTTTAAAATAGCGAATGGCAGAAACCGTACAGCCACATGTAACAGAATGGCACTGAACATCCAAATATCTCACAAAGGCATCCACTTAAAATGGACCGAAGACATGAACATAAGACCTGAAACCACAGAAGAGAGCGGAGCAAAGTCCTCTCGCGTTGATCATGTTTAGGATGTAATACCAAGAGTTCAGACAACAGTGCCAAAAACATGGGCAGTCACAGCTCTCTCAAACGACATAGCCTACTCATGACATGGAACTCACCAAGCAAACCACGAGGAAAGACTTGCAGGCCATTTGTCAGAAAGGCCACTGTTTTGGGTGCCAGAACAACAGAATCACAGAAGGAAGTCAGTTTACAAAGGGGCTAAGAAACCAAGTAGGTATTTCTCCAAAGGAGACCTAAAAATTCCCCAAATTTGAATATTGTCATCAGACTGGGTTCTTTAAGCACTACAGACTAAACACAGACATCTGATTAGACTCGGCCAGTGAACTCTGGCTGATGATGAACTCTGGGGGTGTGTGCCTAAGAACCCAGGCTTGCAAAGTTGGAGCCTCCGCTGCAGCCCATCTCGGAGTTAACTGTATAAAGCGGTTGTGCCCTCTCACCCTTGAGATGACTCACGGTTCTCGGAACAGATCGTGTACATGGACATGGGCTGACTTAAGCAGCTGCTGCCTTACAGATGTCTCATTCTCTCCTCTGATGGCCAAGGTCATCCTTCAGATCCCAGTCCGGATGTCACTCCTCTGTGCTGCCTTGGTTGTCATCTCCTCACGGGGGATAAACATCCCCACATCTGTGCTGTCGGGTCCATTTTCTCTCACTGAATGTTGGAAGTCATATTTGTTGTTTCTTTGCCTCTTCTTCTTTGGTTTGTGAACTCCTGGAAAACACAACAGGATTAATGTTGCTAGCATGATCCAGTAAGCTGTTCCTTACACAACAAAAGCACGTAAAAAACAGGAGGCAGCAATACAAGATTTTAGGACCCGTAAATGCCTAGCGTGGGGTCCTATCCACCTCATCAGGTACAAGAGAGAGGAGAGTCATCTGCTTCACCTGTTATTCCTGTCACACATACACTGGGGAAACCTCTCTGGGAATCCCACTAAGGGACCTCAGTTGGCAATGAGTAATTGCCAGTTTTGCCATGCATTGAGCATAAACGTGGAGGCCACAGTAGACAAGCTATGCCAGTATCTTTCTCTTGTGCACCATGAAGTAGGGTGACAGGAGACAGAAAGCAACCTAGCAGGTGATGAAGTGTTTGTCACCACATCGGCGAGACTCTTGTCGCCTTGACGAAACACCTGACACATGTATCTTTAAAGAGTGAGGATGTACTTTGGCCCATGGAAGCTTGGAGTTTTGTCAAGTAAGTCATGTCCTTTTACTCCTGAGGATGTAGTGATGATGATACTGTACCCCCCGCCTCCACCAGAGTCCCAAGTAAACCAAGCTCATTCTTGAACAGGAAATCTCTGTTTCTTCCACGTCAAATGCTTTTCCCACATCTGTCTACTTGGTTTTGTCTTCTTCCTTTTCACTTCAGCATCAATGTCACTTCTTCCCAGAGGCCTTTTGATGTCCAGTCCAGGCAAGCCCTGCAGTGGGTTCTTTGTTGTCTCTGCCTGTATGATGCGTTCATCGTACATTTCATGATCTAAAGTCACACTGCATATTTCATGATGCACTTCCTGTCCTTGAGGGGAATAAATGCTCAGTGAGAGGGTCTGGTACTGGCTGGTATAGTTAGGACTGATGATTGTCAGTTTGACAGAAGCTGGAATCATCTAGGGGACAGCCTCCATTAGTATCTATAAGGATTTTCTAGATTAAGTTAGTCAATGTGAAAATATCCGTCTGAAATGTGGGTGGCTCCAATTCATGGGATTAAGTCCTGGACTGAACAAACAACGTGGAAGCAAGCTGAGCCCCTACATGCATTTCTCTCTGCTTCCTGGTTACGGACGCCATGTGACCAGCTGCCCCCACGTTTCCGCCACAGTGCTTTCCCCACAATGATGAACCCATACTTTTGATGGAGGGGCAGAACTTTCTTTCCTAAATTGCTCCTGCCATTTTCCTCCCCCAGAGAGTAACTAGCACATTAGTATTGGCCGAAAGGGTGGATTAATTGAAGAAAGAAAACAAATGGACTTAGCAAGGCAATCATGGTGACAAACTTTAAACAGGGCAATGTTCTCAGTTTAGAGGTGGCTCTGTTTGACTTTGGGACTGTTGCAGAACAGAGCACATGGTGGAACTTGTAGACAAAAAACAAATTTGTTTTATCAAAGTTCAAAGTTCTGAAGCTTTGACGTCAGAGGCTGATGGGTGGACAGGGCTGGATTCCAAATTCTTTCCTCTTGGCTTACAAGTGGTTACCGTCTTCCAATGGCAAGATGTGGCGTCCTCTGGGTGCACAGATTCCTCCTGTCTCTTCTGATCAAGTCACAGACACATCAGAGCACAGCCCCTCCTTATGACCTCATTGCACTCAGTCTTAAATATGATGTCAGTGTTCGGAATTATTTTTCTCAGTACTGCGACAACATATGAACAACTTAAGGAAGTTTATTTTGGCTCATGGTTTGGTGGCATAGTCCACCATGTTGGGGAAGCAAGGGGGATGGAGGTTGAAGCAACCCCTTACATTGTATTCTCAGTTAGGAAGCGAAGAGAGACGAATGTTGGTGCCAAACTCACCTTGTCCTTTTCATTCTGTGCTGGACTCCTGCCACCCACGTTTAAGGAGAGTCTTTTAACTTTAATTAACCCAGTCTGCAAATTCCTCCACAGAGGTTTGCCTGCTTGGTGCATCCAGATCTTGTCAAGTTGATAATCACTAGTATCCACCAATCCCTTACCTCAAAATATGCTTTTGTTGGTGGGGGGGGGGTACTTTCACATGTGTTGGAAGTCCAGCACAATTCTCTCTCTCACACCCGTGTTTACTGATGGCATACCATTCCATCATTGGCCGAGTCTGTGACCCAGTTCTATGATGAGCGGTATTATCATTTCCATTTTACAGTTTCACAGTTTAGGGGCTTTGAAAAGGCATGGGAAGGTGCTCATTTTGTTAAATATTAATGGATCTTCAGAGAATCTGGGCACAATCTAGATGAGGAAATGAAAACGGCCCGCTCTTTCCCTTCACCCCAGGACCCACTTTGATATTTTCATCATTCCCTCCACAACACTGGCTTTCTCTCCTCGAGAGATGTGAACACTCAGGCATGAAATTCTTTTATTATGGACCCCATTGTTCTGCTCACACAGCACAGGAGACCTGGAAATGCAGCTTAATCATTTAAAAGGACCATGTTGTAGGACACGATTGATTAGCATGTGACTTGCCTAGAAAAGAAGCTCACATTGGAGAATTTAATTCTGCTGAGTGGTGAGCTGTGACTTCTTGCTGATGAATGGTTTGTCCAGAGTACTTTTCATTTAAAAATATGAAACAATAAAGATTAAGTACAATTGCAATGATCCTCATTTTTCAAACCACAGAACTCTCTTGACCTGCCCTTGTCTTATCTGGAAAGCTGTAACAAACAAAAGCATTTTTAAAAAAGATAACATAATTTCCCATGAATTCCTGGATGAAAGCATATATAAAACATTTCCTTTTGGCCACCACGCAGAGATTAATTGTGCTGCAGACGCCCTCAAGCTGTTAGTTACGGTATGTGATGGTTCATCTTGATGGACAATTTGATGGGATTCACAGGCACAGTGGAAATAAATCACTGGCCTTGTCTGTGAAGGAGTCCCACAGGGCTAATGGAGGTGGGAAGATCCACCTGAAATTTGTAGGATCCCGTTCTGTAGAAGGAATTTCATGACTGAATAAAAGGGTGAAAATAAACCGAGTACCACATCCACTGCTCACAATTTCCTGACTATGGATGCAATGTGACCAGCTACTTCCAGTTGCTGTGCCTTGCTCACCGTGATGGACTGTATCTCTTCAAACTAGAAGACAAAATGGATTACTCCTCCCTCAAGCTGCTTCCGGTTGAATATGGAGTCACAAAAGTGGGAAACGTATCTGATACAAAAAATAATATGCTTGTCTTTAGGAAGAGCCAAATACACACGGTGTGGTGGTTTTGACAGGAATGGCCTCCATAGGCTCACTGCTCTGAATGCTTGGTCATCAGCCAGTGACACCACTCGAGAGGGATCAGGAGATGTGACCTTGTTGGAGTAGGTGTAGCTTTGTTGAAGCAAGTGTGGCAGTGGGGGTGGGCTTTGGACTTTCAAATGTTCAAGCCAGTCCCGGTGTCTCTTTCTTCTTGCTGTCTCTCAATCCAGTTGTAGAACTCTCAGCTGCCAATTCCAGAACCACATCTGCCGCCATGCCTCCGTGCTTCCCACCATGATGATAATGGACTAAACCTCTGGATGTGAGTGAGCCCCAGTTAAAGGCTCTCTTTTTATAAGAGTTTCAGTGGTCATGTTGTCTCTTCACAGCAATAGAGTGTAGACTAAGACAGACAGCCTGAGAGTTGGTACCATCTCCAACACAGAATGAAAATTGGGACAGAGTAATGTGTGTTTATAAGTACAGCACTAGGGAGGGGGACATCCATCCCTGCTCTCGCGCTCCTCTCTCCCCCTTTTCTTCATCTCCTCCCCCTCTTCCTCCTCCTACTCTCCTTCTCTTTGTGACAGCGTATTGCTATACATAAGCCCATGCTGTCCTTGAACTCAGTTACAGCTCAGGCTGACTTCAGCCACAAGTGGTTCTCCAGCCTCCTGGGAACCGGAACCCTAACACACACTGCTGTCCGTGCCCATCCCCTCCCCACTATTTTCCAGGTGTGGCTGCTGGGCCTGGATGCACTTGCAGGTTAATGTCTTGAAACAAAGTTGAGACTCAACTTCTCGGGAATGAATTTTTATTCTGGAATGATTTTACAGGCCCTTAAGGTGAATCTCCAGTAAAAGTTCAAGTTTCAGGCGACTGTTTTAGATGTTGCTTCGCAAAAGGAACTGCTTCTGCCCTGTGCCCAAAGGTGGCTCTGTACTCCCCCCCCCACCCTTGAGTGCATGGTGCTGTGTTCATCATCATCCTTGGTCCACAGGCGATGGGAGATCCCCAAAGCTATCTCGGAAGAGCTCTGACTAGCAGGTGGAGGCCAGGGGACTTAGCCAGTGGGAGAGAGCTAATAGAGTCATGGTGAAGGAAAGCTCACTAGGGTTATTGCTTTGGGATCCAAAGCAAATAAAACATCTGTCCTCCTTCCGTCTTCCACTGAATCTATTTTCTCTCCAGAGAGGCACAGTTACCCGAAATGCCTTCCCTCCACAGAGCAATTTCTGTAGTTTGTTGCTTCCTGCTTTGATGTTTAAACACTCAGAGTGCTCCCTGTTGTAAAACTCAATAAAATATCTAGGCTATTTTGCTAACTAAATCTCTCAGTGAGTTTAATGAATGTTGATTTCATTTACAGAGAGATATTTTTCAATAGGCTGCCCGTCTATAAAACCCCGAGGAGGCAATATTCTCAAGGCAGATAGTCAAGTGCAAACAAACTTTCTCTACCACCTGTTGTCGTGTGTGCTCGGGGTTCAGGCCTCTTTTTGTGCTTTCTCAAGAAATGAAGACTTCTGGTGCGAGGCTCTGGAGGGAGTTCAGTGGGAAAAAGCTTGCCTCAGAACCATGAGAACCCCTAGAACCCACACTTGTAATCTCAGCACTGGGGAGGCAAACACAGGTAGATCCCTGGGGTTCACTAATATGGGATGGACCAAGGAGTTTGACCTCCTGTCTACACATATGCAATTATGCACCCAGACCCACTTCTTGTATGGACAAAACGTTTTGCATTTCTTACGTTGATTTCCTACCTCTTCTTTGGTAAGATGAAGAAAATATAGACTATTGTTTTTCTTGTAATTTTCTTTCCTCAGTCTTTTCAAACTCTAACCTAAATGTTCTTTTCTCCTTCCAGTCACCAGTCCCAGGAAGAACAGAGTTCAAAATGAAACCCAGAGAAAGTGGGAAACAGTGAGGAAAATTCGGAAGCCAGAAGTCTCCTGGCTTCTCTGTTCCAGTTCACTTGAGAACACTTTTTGTTTAGCTGTAAACTTTATCTTCAACTTGACTGGCTCTGGAATCAGCCAGGAACCACCTGAATGTGTCTGTGAGGGAGAACAGCCCATCCTGAATGTGACTTGTGCCATCTTATGGGCTGGGCTCCTGGGGGGATTAAAATTGAAAAAGAGCAGAAAGTCAGGTGAATGACT
>NC_022012.1:88297483-88323592 GCF_000317375.1 Microtus ochrogaster
ATGCATATAAAATAATTTTAAAAGGAATTTATGGCGATGGACTGTATCCTTCCACCACTGTGCTAGGCTGTACCTCTTAAAACTGTGAGCCAAAAGGAGTCCTTCCTTCTTTAATCTGCTTCTTGTGTTTTGTCACAACCATGAGAAGTAACCAACACATGAGTCTTTTCAAAGAAATACACCAGACTTTAGTCCATGCAGTGTATTTATTATCTGCTAACCTTTTAAATTCACACAGTTTAATTAGGTTATAATTCTTTTCTCTTTCTCTTGCAGTTTTCTTGTGACAGGGTGTCTGGATGTAGCCTGAGGCTACTGCACCTGGCTCATACAATGTATAAAACTGTGCTCTTATTCATTTTATTACTTTCTAAGAAATTTTCCAAAACTACAAAACTTTGCTTCTTGATTGTACAGTCGATGACTTTAAAACCATCTCCCCCTACGTTAGGGACCACTCATTTTAGCCTTCTGTTCAACTTTGAACCTGTTGGCTAACTTATTCATTGTGTATTTTGTCTCATGTGTCTACTTTCTGCTCAGGCCGGGGCATTGTGATGCAAACCCATGCTTTATAGAACATTTCTATACATCATGATCTAACTCACATCTTTTACTTGACTCTCACTCTCTAGAACCATCCCTAGCATTATTCATTATGGCAAACACAGCTCCTGTATTATGTTCTAACCACACACACATAGACATACACACACATATACATACACACAGACAGACATATACATATACGTATATACATGAACATACACACAAGCACTCATATACACACAGAGAGACACACAGACACAGAAATACATACATACACATATGTGCACATTTGCACAAACACACACACACACACTTCTGCAAGAGATTTTTATTTGCCCTGGGATATTCTCATTCATCTTTAGAATTAGCTCAGCTACCCTTTTGATCAAGAAACTTCTGTCTTTTCTTTTTTACATGATGTAGTTCTCTGTGATCTCTTTTGTTGTTACTAATATTCCTATTATATTTAGACATGTGATTCTTTCTTCCTGCAGACTCCAAGATCCTTTGGAACAGAGACCATCCCAGCCTGCAATGCATGATAGGGGTTTTAGACTTTGGATGGATGGATGGATGGATGGATGGATGGACAGATAGACAGATGGCTAGATGGATGGATGGATGGATGGATGGATAGAAAAATAGATTGATAGAGTACATTGCTTGTCACACTTAAAACTTACCACTGCTTCTTTTTTCTAAAATATTAATTTGTATGTGTGTGAGTTTATGTGTACCATTTACATACAGGTGCCCCTTGGAGACAGAGGCCTTGTATAGTCCCCTGGAACTGGAGTTACAGGCAGCATAAACTGAAAGCAGATCCTTTGGAAGAGCAGTGAGTGCTCTTAATTAACCACTGCACAAAAATTTCCCTTTTAACTCAAAAAGATAATGAAGCAAGAAGGAAGAAAATATTGTGTTGCTATGGTTTTAAAATCAGCAACTGTTAGTCCGTCCATGTCCATGCAGAGGGACCAGAAAAGTCTGTGGCGTTGATGTTGCCACCCAGAAGTCATCTTTATTCATGAATGGTTATAAACCACCTTTATTTTTAATGGATTTACTCCACTTCCTCTCTAAAAGAATTCCAGAACAGCTGGAGAGATGGCTCAGCGGTTAAGAGCACTAGCTGCTCTCCCAGAAGACCCAGCATCCACATGGCAGCTCACAAATACCTGTAACTCCAGCTATAGGGAATCTGATGGTCTCTTTTGACCTCTGTAGGCAGCATGCAAGCATGTGGTGCACAGACATAAATGCAAGTGTAATACTTATGCATATAAAATAATTTTAAAAGGAATTTATGGAAACGCTAATCAGTGATAATTGACAGCTAGTGGTTGATGGGAGAAGGGAGTAAGTTTCTTTAGTGGTGTACCCCTGAAAAGTTGCTCTTGCTCTGATAGGTTACTTCCCACTCATGTTTGGTAAGAAACGTCAGCTAAAGTCAGTGAATCACACATGATATGAAGATGTGGAAATAGGTGGGATGAGAAAGCGGGGGCGAAAGAAGAGAATAAGGGGATAAAAATTCATTAAATAAATGTAGGCAATTGCCAGACAGTGAGAAATTTCACTAATCTTAAAAGTGTGTTAAGCTGTTTGTTGGGATGTCTGGTTAGAAAGGGTTGAAGGCCAGGGAGATGGAGAATGTTTGGAACTGGTCTGTCCCCAGCAAAGCATCATATACATTCCATGTAACCCCACGTGCCTTAGCATCTCCCTTCCTTGTTTGGATAAAATGAACCAAAGCCCTCTGGCAGTTCGAGAATAGACGCCTATACTGGCCTTCACAAATTCTCATATGCTATAAGAAAACTAAAATAATAAGGTTTTCTTCCCCATTTTTAGAGGGAACTGGACAGAAGTAAGAGGGTGAAACATCTCTAATGCTAAAAACATGAGCACAAAGTGAGGAGACATTACCCATCAGTTAACTACAAGCACACTACTGAATGATGAATTCCAATGGCAAAAAAGAAACCCAACTCGATTTCCGAAGCACTTTTGTTCAAAATCCCAGCCTACAAGAACACTTCACCAAACCAGTTCTTGTCTTCTTGTGGCTAACCATGGTGGAACCTTAAACATAAGTCCCTTGTCCTTAGGGGAAAGTAAATAAAATAAAACAAACTTTTTTTCAAACACTGTATATGTTTTTATAAAGGTGTGGTGATGCACACTGTTACACAAGTAACACCTGAGATAATCTGAGTAAAGACTGAAATTAAAAGGCTGACAATTTGGAGTTGTGGCTAATCAATAGGTCTGACCTGGCAAATTATAGGTATCATCAAACTCAAATCCTTCTGATTATAGGCCCTCTTTTAAAACTGCACACCTAGCCTCACAGCCATGAGGAACAGCATTAAACATTCCCCAGCAAATGCCTTCTCCAAGCTCTTTGCTTTCCTTTTAATTTATGTATTTTTTTGTCTGTGAGGTCAAAGTTGAGAAATTATATGGTAAAATTCAGATACCAATTAGATATGAGGTGAAATGTTATTTCATGGTCTTATAACAAGAGTTAAGAAAGCCCACATCCTCAGCTATAACATGGAGTCTAAGCAAAGGGGAGTTTAAGTGTTTGGAGGTAAGAATGAGCATACCTTTAGTCAGAGTAGAACACATTGCTGAGTCCCTGACAGGCACTGTTAGGCATGAGGAGGGAGAACACTATTGTAGGAGATGGAAATTTTATTTCACAGACTCAGGTATGGGAAACATAAAACTTCATTTTCCATACGAAACAGGATTCCATTATGAGCTATCTCCATCTGGTCTCTGGAAACCTCAGCTCAGTTGCCTCCTCTCTCTTCCTGTTGCTTGGTGTGGTTTCTAAGTTGTGATAGTTTCCTATGGCAACATGAAGTCCCTAAGGAAAGCATATCCATGCTGACACTCCCTGACTTGCCCTCATTCTGGCTTTCCTTTAGGAGCTGATCCTTTGCCAGATTTCACCAGTCAAAGGACCCCAGCTCAACCAGATTCCTACTCAGTCTCCATATGTGGACTGTTGTGGGAGGTTTGTACACTGTGTGATGATATATTCCCATGGTTGGTTTAATAAAGAGCCGAATGACCAATAGCTAGAGGAAAGGTATAGGTGGGACTTCTGGGCTGACAGAAAGGAAGTAGAGATGCATCAGACCTGAGACATGGAGGGAGTCAGGTAGGCATATGAAATAAAACAAATATTTAAAAAAAAAAAGACATGAAGCAAAACTTAGATTAAAATAAATGGGTTCATTTAAGAGCTAGTAGGACAAGTCTAAGCGAAGGCCAAGCTTCCAAAATTAGTAAGTCTCCCTGTATTATTTGGGAGCTGGAGGGTGGGAAAGAAAAAGACTTGTTATTATGGACCACACTGCAGAGGAACCAGAGTCAACTACAGCTCTTCATCATCTCTATTCCCATCTTTATGCAAACTCATTTCTGATGCCACATCACCCTAAACTGCGAGGACATCTGAGTCCCACCTTACTGACACACTTTTCTGCAGTGGAATAATCTGTCTGCAAACTGTGGGAATATATGCCGCTATGACTAGTTTAATAAATAAGCTGACTAGCCAATAACTGGATAGGATAAAGTTAGGCAGAAAAGCCAAGCTGAGAATAATGGAAGAAGGGTGGAGTCAGAGAGATGCCAGCCAGCTACCAAGGAAGCAGGACATGTGGAAAATGAAGCAAATAAGTCATGAGTCATGTGACAAAGCATAGAGAAGAAATATGGGTTAATTTAAATGAAAACATTAGGTAGTAACAAGCCTGAGCTATTGGCTGAGCACTTTTAATTAATATAAATCTTTATGTGGTAATGTAGAAGTAGATCCAGGATAGAAGAACTTCCACCAACACTTTTCTAGCTCTCTAGATGATCCCTGGAAAGGAGAACAGAAGTTAGCCTTGGGTTGGCATTTCCTAGTTGCTATGACAAAATTCCTGATGAGAACAATTTCAAGGAAAAAGGTTTTATTTCAGCTCACAATTTGAGAGGATACAGTCCATCACAGTGGCAGGCTTGAGGTATCAGATCACATGACATCTATAGTTCAGAGACAGAGTATGAACAAGAAGCAGGGGGAGCTCTTTAATCTCAAGCACCCTCCACCAAGACCCTCCAGTGAGTTTCTACCTCCTAAACAGTGGTTCTCAACCTTCATAATGATGTGACTTTTTAATACAGCTCCTCATGTTGTGGTGACCTCCAGCCATAGCTAATTTATCACTGTAATTAATTGTAATGTAAATGTCTGGTATGCAGGATATCTGATATGCAAGTCCTGTGAAAGGGTAATTTGTCCCCAAAGGGGTCACAACCCACAGATTGAGAACCACTGTCCTAAAGGTTTTATGGTCTTCCAAAACAGCTGTACTAGCCGAGAATCAACTGTTCAAACACTTGGGCTTATGGAAGATATTTCACTCTCAAACCACAGCACCCCTGAATTTGAATTTACCACATGATCTAAGGTTTCTCTGCTGTGTTTTGCAGTCAAGTTGCTCTGAGGGTGGGTGGTTCTAGGCAGCTGGAACCCCAGTTTCCCTCATCGTCCCTCCCCAGTGAGCCCTCAGTTTTTGCTCTCACCTTATTGAAGTTACTTATTTTTGTGAAAACATTGCATTCTTCTTATTATCATAAAAAATTCCCCTAACTTGATTATATTTATTTATATAACTACTTTTTTCTTGTTCCATCCTAACATAGGCAGTGGAGCAGAGATTGGACTGATTTCTCAATCAAGAGAAGCTATAGATGAGAACACAGAAGGAATAATAGTGGGTTCTAGATTAGGGCCATTGCCTAATGCAATCCTAGAGAAGTTGGGAGGAGTGAGAAAAATAAAATTCAGGGCAGATAGCCAATCAAACCCAAGGTTTGTAAGCAACCTTCTATCAATGAAACATCTACTTTTGGTCAGGTTCAGGCCCATTTAACTGAACAAAGATGACAAAACTTTATCATAGTTTTCAAGAGTAAAGTTTATCATAAAACAAAATTTAGTTACTAGCAACAAAACTTTATAGAAGGTCAAATATAGATTCCAAAACAATCTGAAAGTTAGAGGAAAACCACAATGTTTACTAGGTCAAGGCAAAAATGATTGATCCTTAATTTAAAAGCTCTTTGACTAGCCTCACTCTGTTCCCAAGAGATGATAATGTATTTTTTAAGACTTAATAAAAAACAAAGCAGAGCAAACAAAAACCAAACACACAAGTGGTGTGGGACAATGGTCTGTTTTCTGTCAATTATATTTTAAATAAATGCTGATTGGCCAGTAGCCAGGCAGGGAGTATAGGCTGTACAACCAGAAAGGAATTAGAGGTGGGTCAAGGAGAACAGGAGAATTCTGGGAAGTGGAAATCTTGGTCTGCAGTCTTGGCCCAGCCACAGAGCAAGCAAGATGTGACTGTCCCACCAAAAAAGGTACCAAGCCACATGGCTAACACAGATAAGAATAATGGGCTAATATAAGTTATACGAGTTAATAAGAAGCCTGAGCTAATGGGACAGTCAGTTTATAACTAATGTAGACCTCTGTGTGATTTCTTTGGGACTTAATGACTGTTGAAAACCTCAGACAGCACACAAGTGGTTATGTGCTGGTACGAATGTTTGAAAATGGGGGAGGTTGAGGCCCAGTGAGACAGAAAAGACTTCTCAATCCCCCACCAGCTTGTTCTGGACTTAGAAAGTCACAGAGGAACTGGTTAATGCTGTAATGAACACAATTTCAAAGACCCAGGAAGGAACAGAAATCCTTTCCTTATTTTAATTGCTAAGATTCCAAAATTGATAAGCCCCACAAAGGAAGGGGAATTATCAGTGCCCTTCACTTACAATAAGTGCTGCCAATAGTCTAATTAAAATGGGAATCTGGACTGACGGATTGCTCAGCCGATGAAGGCGTTTGCCGCTAAGCCTGATGTCTGGAGCTCAATTTCTGGAAGCCTTATAGTGGAAGGAGAACCAACTCCACCCAAGCTGTTCTCTGCCTGCCATATGTGTCTTGTGGCATGCATGTTTCCCTTCATTAAATAAAAGTTAAAAAAAAAGGAACAGAGTCACATTCAAAATTAGAATATATCACAACCAATAAGAGCTTCGCCAGAGAATGGGAAAAAAGTTCAATGTTCAATATTAGATGATGTGTGTGTTAATTGTCCCTGGTTAGGGACTAGGGTGAGGCGTGTGGTATCCTCGAGGTAGAGGTAGTGTCTTCTCTCTATGGGGGCACTGTCTTCATGACGAGCCCTTCCTGGTTTTGGTGCCCTATGCACCCTCTCTGCTTGCTTTAGTACTGATCCTGGTCACCACAGTATAGATTGAAGGGAAAGAGTCCCTCTTTGTATCTCATCTGTTTTATTAAAAATGCCTTAAAATTCAATACATATTGATTTGGGCGACTCTCTCAAAGGTGTGATCAGAGAGACATAGCTCCACCTCAGAAAAGCTCTCCCAGAAACTCAGGCAAACATCAAACACAATGAGACACTTCTGATCTGTTTTCTCTTAGAGCCCCCAAAATGATGGGGAGCTCTTTCATCCCTACACAGTGCAACATGGCCTTGGGGGCTCTATCCAATTAGAGAGCGGAGTGCACGTCAGAGCCAACAGAGGGAGGTGACAAAGGTGTCATTACTTGCAGCAACTTTGTCATCCAGGCTAAGGTTCTTCCAGATCAAGAAAAACAGTGAAATGATTGAGTTCCTAACAGAATTTTTAAAAGAGTTAAATGAGATCATAGGAGATGAGGTAAACAGAAATTTGTCTTCCTTTCAGTATAATAAGTGGGAAATTACAAACAAAGATTATGATGCTACTCACAACACAGGCCCATGAACTGACAAAACTATACTCCTTTTGGGGTTAAATTTACCTGCTGCAGGACAGGAGAAAGGCTTTAAAGTTCTGCCATAGAATGCCGATGACAGGTGGGAAAAATGTGAAGTTACATATTTTAAAATACATTTGCAAGGACTTAACAGTACAAATATTGGATCTTTAAAAAAATGGTCTATAAGTAAAAAAAATACAGAAAAAAACTTTAAAGAAAATGGCAAGGCAATTTAAGATTTATATGGGAGAATTAAAGAGAAAAAAATTCTCTTCATTTGAGAAATAAGAGAATTTCTGACTGAGGAAGGTGTCTGACTGAGGTCTTTATAAGAGTATAATGGGGAAGGATTGTTTTAGTCAATTCCCATCCCATCATTAAAACTTACCAGGCAAAAAGTAATCAGCTTGTCTAGCCCAGATTGGAGTTATGTTCAGTGAAGGACAGTGTGGGGTTGACATAGGACACTACTGTTAGGGGTGAAAATGGCAAGGAAGAAAATAATCGCACAGAATGTAGCATGAGTCCCTGGAATCAAGGAAGAGAAAGCAAACACAATTTCAAAAGATTAAGACTGGCAACTGCCAAAGGGCGAAATCAGGGTTAAAAAACTATGCCTGCAATACTGAAGGAGAGCATTGCATTTAGAGGAGAAGCCAGAGCAGAAGGGTTTAGGATAAAGGTATCCTTTAGCAACTATGGCTTAAAGTGGGAGTGTACATGTTTGTTCTTTTTAATCTGATTATTTTATTTATTCTTTGAAAGAGGGTGTTTTACTTGTGGTCCCCTGTAGAATACCAGCGAGCATTGGGTTTATTGTAAATAAAGTGTGTCCTAAGCTGAAATGAGTTTCTTCCTCCCTCCAGGAGGAATGTTCCATTTGGAAGGAAGAGCCTCACAGCACTTGGCTTGGAAGCCCTCCCCTCCTCTCTTTCTATCCATCAGCTGTTTTCATCTCATTTCCACCTCAGTTTCAATGTTTCTGTCACTGGGACCTCAAACGTCCCTAAGAGGCCCCTGAATCAATGGGCATCATCTTTAGTTTGGTACTTTGGGAGGCGTTAGAGCCTCTGAGACATAGGGGGTGGTGGGCATTAATAAGGGCACTGGGGACATATATTCCAAAGGAAAAAGGGAGCCAGTCTCTTTCTGTGCATTGCTTCTGGGCTGGTCCCTGTGGTGACTGATTTTGCTCTGACACACTCTTCCTTCTTGTTGTGTGTCCTCAAGTCAAAGCAAGAAAGCAATGAGGTCATTGAATCAGTCTGGAATCTCTGAGACCTATGAAAACATAAATTTCTGTGCTTTATAAACTGAGTAGCCAATTAGCTCAAGTATTGGTTACAGTAATGGAAAGCTGATTGACCCCCCTGCCGCTGACTCTGCAAAGACCCTGAGCTCTGTAGGCCTACATCATTTCTTCTCTGAGCTGTTCAGTTGGTCTTCCTCCCACTAGAATGTGTGAGGGCAGTTCGCCCTGTGGGTCTGTTAGGAGCTCATCTCTGTGGTTCGTTCAGTATTCCACCCTTCAGAACTCAGTTTCTGCCAGGAGCATAAGAGCTGCCCAGAAATGTCTGACTGGGAAACTTGTGCATCCTTGTGGGTTTGGAGACTCTGTCCAATCAAACAGCAAAGCACATGTCAAGGTACAGAGAGGAGAGCAACAGTGTTATTATTTGTAGCAATTTAATCATCTAAGGGGAGCTTCTCCAAGATCAAGAAAAGTCAAGACAGATTAAATGAGAGCATTGTCTCAAAAGAGTCCAACTGTAGAAGGGAAGCAGAAATGGCCGTCCTGTTGCGTTCACAGGGTCATCTCCCTCCCTGGTCTATGGGAGGAGGGGGAGAAGGGAAGGCCAGATGCCACGTCTGAAGATGGTAGGAAAGGACATCAGAATAAATAAAGGAAGATGAATACAGACTTAGGAGGACACGTCAGAAAGAGGCACTTCTGAAAGCAGCTGTCCAAAATTTTATCGGCTCTACTGTAACACCAGTCTGTTTGTTCAATGGTGCTTCATAACCCCAGCTAGCCCCACGGTCTCCAGGCTCTGCATCTTACTAAGAGCTTATCTTCGTGAGAAAGAGACAAACGTCCTACAACTCCAACAGCCTAAGCTCCAGGGCTGGTTGATGCTGAGGTCATAGCCCCAAGCCCAGGCCACTTCCGTATTCTTCCAATGACGCTGTCCTCCATTCCTTCGAATGCCAGGACTTTAAAATGTGTTCTGGACCTCAGGTAAGCATTTTTGTAAATCATTTTTAAATACAGTCTCACCAAATTCCTAAAAATAACAACCTTTTAGAGATGGGCAGTATTGGAAAGATGGGGAAAAGGGAGAAACATGAGCAAGATCAGAAAACAGCATGAACTTACAGGTAACAGGATCAGTGGCCAACGCTAACAGTGTGGGTGACATGGCCTGGACACAGCACTCCAGAGCATGGCATGCAGACAGGAATTGTGATCAAGGGCTGAGGAAATGGACCAGTGGGTAAGAGCACTTGCATAGGCAGAAGGACCTGAGTTCAAATCCCCAGAACCTATGGAAAGTCAGGCATGGCCAAGTGTGCCTGTAACCCTAGCATTCTGGGGGGCAGACACAGGTATATCCAGGAAGCTCACTGGCCAGACAGCCTAACCCAAGTGGCAAGTTCCAGATTCAATGAGAGATCCTGTGAGGGGAACGGGGCTAAAAGTGTTAGTGCAAGAGACTCTATCATCCTCTTACTTTCACATGTACTAATGGGTGAGGACACAAGTCTACACACACACACACATACACACACACACATACACACGTGCGTGCACATCCAGACACATGCACACACATACATACTACACACGCGCACATGTGCACGCACATCCACACACATGCACACTCACATGTGCACACATACATACCACACATACACGATAAATTCATAAATAAATAAATTTGCAGAAAGGTTATGATGTGCTAGTGCCCTCAAGTCCACCTCAGCCATTGTGGGAGGCTCTATTGGCATTTTGGGTCACAGAATTATGTGTGGAGAGTCTCCTGTGCAATGTAAAAATTTAGAAGCATTCTTGGACTCCACCCCCGGGAGGTCGACAGCACCCACTGCCTACATTGCACAAACCAAAAGTACATTGAGATTCTGCCAAGTACTCCCTGGCCAGGGTGTAGGGAACAAAGTTGGCCCTGGTTAAGAACGGCTGTGACAGCAAATGGTTGCACTCAGATTACATGACTTCTGGAGTTGATGACCACTTCACTCAGCGCCTGTCTGGTCCCCGGAGACACCAGCTGGGCCAACACGGGGTTCTCCTGAGTTGTCAGACAGGATAGACCATGCTACATATTCTGAGAAGAAATCCCAGCTGATCAGGTCCAGCTGACCACTTCAGAGAAGGTCTTAGAGAAATTCTCAAAGCCTAAGCATTTGAGAGACTAATAATGTATGTTAGCCCACCACACGGGAGTGTTGTGGGGGTATTGAGTGGAGATGGCTTCCAAGGTGCTGCTTCAAGTTTCCGGTGGTCACTGAAAAGGAATCACTGAGAAGATGGCAGAACTTTGCTTATTTAAGAAGCAAGTTGAAAACATGCTGGCTCACAGGCAGGAACTGCCAGACGTTTGGGTGTGGCCTCATGGTATGCCAAGAAAACAAGATCTAGCTTTTGGCATTCTTGCTAATCTTTCTTCAGGGAAATTGTTTTGAAAATGCAAGAGTTGGAGAAAACATCTGGTTTATGGGAAAAATCTTAAGGACCTGCTTGCTCTTCCCACCACTCCCTAGGTGGGACGGGAGCGGATTCGTGGGCCTTAGCAACCAAATCAATAACAACAGGCTGATGTAATTATTCCAGGGAGAGGGGCAGAAGGCATCGGTTCCCACTTTATTAAGCAAGAACAGCGTGTGAGGAAGGGTGGCGCTCTGGAAGGATAAGAGAAGGGGAGGGGGTGCAGAAAGAAGGCCCGGCTTTCAGAAGTGCGCAGAATGGGAGGACTTGGGATCACACCCCAGAACGGCCGGAAAAACGAATGTTTGCTTTCTCTTGCCGATTATTTGCTTAACAACAACATAGAGACGGGAGCCCTGGTTGTAGGTCTGCTGGCTTCTCTGCTCTCTTTAGCTTTCCAGAGAGGAGCAATCAGATGTGAAGATTCTTCATCTCTCACTGGCGAGTCGTTTTCTGGTTTCTTCTACATGCAACGACCCTCCTCTGAAAGGGTCGGAAGCATAGGACGTCCATGGTGCCAACCTGACTCTAGTTCTATGACGTTTTTTTTTGGCATATTTTCATATTTTCCAAAATGCTCAGGGAATGTTTTGAAGCAAAGTGATATGATTCCTATCTGCCCTGTTCAAAGAAAGTCAAACCGAGACCACAGTTTGGATCTTCAAATCTTCCACTGTTGGCGGAGGCTGCTTGTCCACAGGTGACCTTTTGCCTCTACAGCTGAAGGCAAAGGGCTCCCGCAGAGTGGGTCGCCACTTCCCATTTTTCCTCAGACACACTTCCTGGCCATTTTCTGCTTTATCAAGAACCACCCTGTCCCATCCTTTTCTACGGCTGTAGCTGGCTTCCCTGTCACTTGCTGATAAATATGATTAGATAGCAGTAGAAAAGAAGGCCACTGAAGCATGGGTGTGGAAGACAGGACTGGTGGCTAGAGCTGGTTCCCTTGGCTCTCTTCCTCCCTGGGACAGCCTTCCCTAGAAGTCCCAGTTCTCAGCAGCCCCCCAGCCATGCCCAAAGATCTACCCTACAATTCCTTCCTCCTTCTGTCATTCCAGTCCTAAGGTAGACTGGCTAAAATGCCCAGTAGTAGCAACATCACTTCTCCCAAGTTATCTTATCCTTGAGACGTTCACAAATCGAAGGTCTCTCTCTCTCTCTCTCTCTCTCTCTCTCTCTCTCTCTCTCTCTCTCTCTGCTAAAAATAGAACACTTCACTGGAGACCAATAGAAAAATAATATCTAGCTTTTTTGAGGAAACCATGCAAGTGAGAAAAGTAAAATTTTGAGAGAGAAAAAAAAAAATACTGACCTAGAATTCTATATGCTGCAAAATAGAGAATAGCATTTGTGACTGACCTGTTGTCTTTCTAGATTCAGTAAGACAATTTCTTTTTTCTTTTTCTTTTTTTTTTAATAAGGTGAGCATCAATTTCTTTAGAGAGAAGGAAGGTGCTGACAGTAAGGAATACCCATGAACTATCCCGGGCTACCTAACATCCTGTCCAAAACAAACCAACAACAATGATAACAAATATTTAGAATATTTTGATAATGCTAGTCAAATAGTATGTTTTCATTATCTTATTTTTAGTTCTTTGATTATTTCTGTAATTATTACAGAAAGACTTCTCAACTTTCTTTTTGACATTTACTTTATTCTGTGAGGATTATGTTTCTGAGAGTATGTGCATATGTGCGCCCTGGGTATGCAGTTCCAGCAGAAGCCAGAGGGGGCAGCAGATTCCCTGCTAGAGTTAGAAATGATTGTCATCCACCATGTAGGTCCTGGGAGCTGAACCTGGTTCCTCCGCAAGAACAGTAAGAACTTTTAACTACTGAGCCTCTCTCTAGTCCCAATTTCTCAACTCTTATGATTGCTATATAAGAATAAAGGAAGCTGGAGAGATAGCTCAGTGGTTAAGAGTGCTTCTTATTTGTACAGAAATTCTGACTCCAGCTCCCAGAACCCACATGTTGGCTCACAGCTTTCTGTAACTCCACTGCCAAGGGACCTGATACTTTCTTCTGACCTATGCTGGTGTGTAAGTACCAGAATACTTACAGTACACATACATACATGCACGAAACTTTAGCAATACACATAAAATAAAATAAATGAACCCTTAAAATTTAATGTTCAAAGGTAACATAAAACCTCTTTTAGGAAAATTATGCTTAGGTGTCTATGTCCAAGCCACACGTTTGTGGACACATGTGCACATCAGAAGACAGTGTTGGATCTCCTGGAGCAGGAGTGATAGGTGGTTGTGACCTGATATATGGCTTGATAGGAACCATATCTGGGTCCTCTGGGAGAGCAGAAAGATCTCAACTGCTGAGCCAGTCCCAAACCACATTTCAGAATTAAAGATAATGTCCCAAGTATCCTTCAGAGAATAGCAGTCAAGGTCAAGTATTGAACAAGAACTTGAGACACTGCCCTACATAATGCTCCTCTTACTGAAGAAGTCATGAATAGAAGGACATCTCCGAGTAGTTCCCGAGTATCAACTGAGTAACGGGAGAGGGAGTTAGTGTGTGATTGTATGTTTTCAAAAGAGGTCCCCAGTGAGGAACTGGAATCATTTCTCAACATTACATAGTATGGTGTCTGTTTAAGATTGTTCATGAAAAACATGGTTTAGCGTCTGTTTTTTTTTTCCACCGTGTCTACAGTGTCTAGGAGAGCACTTGGACAGGACAGTGGCTGACAGTGGGAACTTTACAAATCCCTAAGACCGAAGCCTGCAGTTGATGACTCAGTGCCCAAGAGCTCATACTGTTTTTGCAGAGAACTTGAGTTCAGTTCCTAGCATCCCCATCAGGAGGCTCACAACCACCTGTAGCTCTAGCTCCAGGGCATCTGATGTCCTTTTCTGGCCTCTGGGGATACTATACTCACATGCACAAACCCATACTAAGATATACATATATACATATAACTAAACATGTTTTTACATGGGTTGGAGAGCCGACTCGGTGACTAAGAGCACTGAATGCTCTTGCAGAGGACCCAGGTTACATTCTGAGCACCCACACAGAACCCTTTGTAACTCCAGTTCCAGGGGATCCAATGACCTTTTCTGTCTTTGGGTACCAGTCACAGAAGGTGCACATATATACATTCAGGCAAAACATTAATCACACACATGAAATAGAAAAATAAGAACAAACAAATAACTTAAAAAAATTCCTTACTCATGACTGAGAAAAATTGCAAGTCATGAGCATTTGGACGCCTCTGCGAGAAGAAAAGATAGCATCTTTGCTAGGATATAACCAAAATTCTGGTTTCCTGTCCATTAAAGGCAGAGTTACAATTGAGTATTAGCCTTCTGAGTGTGTTTGTCATTGAGTTGCCTTGGGAACTGAGATGAAGCAACACAGGTGAAGATACAGGCCGGGGGCATCCCCTGTCTATGGGAAGAATGAGTCAGCATCAACGCTGGGTGGAGGGAAGGTCAGAAGCAGGGCATTAACACAGACAGCGGTGGAGAGCATGCTGGGGTTATGATAAGAAGACCAGATGATACTGATTGCCAGGCTATGGCTCTGAAATACTCTTGACCGCATCTGTTCCTGAACATTCTAGATCTATTTCCCAATGTCACGGTGAAGCTAGTGACCTTGCCCCGTGGAAATTTCTACATTGGCCTTTCCCACATATCAGTATCAGCCCTCTAGAATGTGTCTGGGAGCCAGCAAGGTATGTAATAAAATGCTGCTGTTGTCATCGTGGAGTAATAAATGCCTGGAAACGTGGCTTAGTTAACTCGTTCAGAGTGGACCTGTTCCTGCCTGGGTTATTCTGCAAAGCTGATGTGATGGGAACTCTAGAGAGCCAGCCTCAGCCTTAAACTCTCTTCAGATTCCCAGACTTTGGACTCAGCCCGTGTGGGGGTTGCCTGGACAGTCTTCTCCATGAGTGTAACAACTGTTTACACTACCCTGCAGGGTCTGACGAGATGGCTCAGAGGGTAAAGTGTTCACCATGCAAGTATCAAGACCCATGTTCGGATTCCTAGCACCCTCATGAAAAGCCAGTCCTGGCAGCACACAGTAACTGAGCACAGAGAAGCAGGGGACCCCTGAGGTTTGGTGCTCAGTCAGCCCAACTGAAAGAGCGGTTCAGTGAGATACTCTGTCTCTGAAAACTAAAGTAGAGAGGGCTTGAGGGGTAGAGGAAGACACTTGAGGTAAACAGGTGTACACAGACATTGCCATACAGAAGTGGGTTGCTCAACGAGCATTTGTCTTGTAGGTTCAAGATCTTGTGGTTGATCCCCAGTACCCACCCTCACACATGCACAGGACAGGAGGAATTCCTCCTGACTTTCCTTGCTTTAAGCACAGCGATGATATTGATAGCCTATACTTACAGTAATGGGATTACACACTCAGGCAATGAAAGGTTTGGGGAATGTAAAGCCGGCACCTCAGGGCCAAATAGTCCTTTTCTAGGACTGAATTCACTGCTGAATTCTGAACAAGTACCCATCAATCATCAATCAAGCACTACACTCACGAGGAAGCGGGTCTTCTAATTCAGTAAGAGAAGAATCAGTGTTTCTGTCTCAGGGATTATTGGTGGGACTCAAGGACTGTTCTGGAGACCAGCACATGCAACACAGTCCCGAGTGGCTGCCTGGAATCTCAGCACCCCTACCTCCTTCCACGGGTCCAAGCTCAGAGAGCAACACAGCCGAGAGGAGGGTTCACCTTGGCCTTCACTCATCTCCCTCTGCACGGCTCTTACCAGGGTGTGTGACTCTGAGCTCTGGTGTGTGCTGAGGGAGAGGGAGAACCAAAGCAGGAATTCAGCCTCTACTTAAGGTTAAATTCTGCCGCTTATTGCAGGCCATGCCTACCAGGAGAGTGCCCGCTTGAGAGAGCTCTGTTCACCCCCATGGACCTGTTCATGCCAATGGCCCCTGAAACCAGAGGTCCTCTTATTGAGTACCAGACCACAGCTTCAAATATCCGGTGCCAGGACCCTCTGGGGTGGAAATCTGCACCCTCCCAGGCTCGTGTCTCAAATCTCCTCACCTCTTATCTTCTTCTCCCATCCTCACTTTCTCTCTGGCTCCAGAAAAACCTGTGACCCATGACAATTCAGCCTCGTCTCAGGCTTCCGCCAGCCACTGGACACATCCCCTTCAGTATGGGGACCTTCCACCATGTGAGTGACATCAAGTTCTGATTCGAGAAGTCAGCAGCCAGGTTTACATTGCCTGCCATTGTACAAAGTAAATGTGAGCGCTTCCCATAGCATGGGCATCTTCTTTCTTTGTCTTCTGAGAGAAGGTTTCTCTATATCAGAGTCCTGGCTGTTCTGGAACTCTCTGTAGCACAGGCTGGCCTCAAGCTCATAGAGAATTACCTGCTTCTGCATCCTGGGTGCTGGGATTAAAGGTGTGCACCAACACTGCCCAGCAGCATGGACATCTTACTATTCTAACTATGATGTGAACTTCAAAAGTAACACAAAGATTCCTATACAATGTCTCCTACCATTGCAATCCAAGGATTTCCTCCATCATCAGCTAAGCAAAGCATGATCTCATCAAATGCTAAGGAAGTGGGCCAAGGAGGAAGCAGAGGCCAATGTAGACCTCCCAGAAGCCCTGGGAGATTAGGGATATGTTCAATGGCTATTTTTAACAGCAGACTATTTTTGTCCTGTATTATACAATGTGAATCTATATTTTTATGACTTTGCTTATCCATTCTCACTACAGATTCTTGTGGCGAGCTTCCTCCTACCTCAGCGAGTAGAAGCGCTAAGAGGGAGCAAGCACCCCGCTAACACTCAGGATCATTCTCTCTGCCCACCCAGAGTTCGTCTCATTGAAGCCCTGCTGGAGGTAGGCTCTTCGTCAAACATCAGGGGATCTTTACCATGTGATTCAACCATCCCAACCACGGGTGTTCATCCCCAGGAAAGGAAGTTAGCACACAAAAGAGACACCTGAAAAGTACGTGATAAATGTACATGATGTTGCATTATTCACAATAACCAAGATACAGGAATCAACGGGAGTGCACATGCTCAGATGAATGGAAAGAGGAATTTGAGGTATCCACAGTGGAATATTATTCACCATGAGCAAGAATGGAAACTTGCTATTTGCAGTCGAATGGTGGGACCCAGAGGACAGCAGGGTCAGACCGGCCAGAACTATATATTGTCCTTTATACATGTGAACCTAAAGAAAAAAAAAGACCTGAAAGTATGATAGCTGTGATGGCTATCCTTGGTTGTCACTTGACTGCGTCTGGAATGAACTAGAGTCCAGAGATGGAGAGCACACCTGCGAGAGATTAGAGAGCAAGAGCTTCATCCTCTGAGTTCTATTACTCTAGCGAGCTCTAACTAATGCAATAGCAAGTCTAAGGAAGGGCTACAGAGGGACTGAGTTTAGGGCAGAAGGCATAGATGCCTCCAGCATGCTCCTTATGCCTAGGTGCCAAATAACTTCCCTTGAACTCAAAATTGAGCCTTTGCTTGATGTACCAGCTGATTTTTCGTCAGTTTGATACAAAGCTAGAGTTACCTGGGAATGGCGACCTTCAGTTGAGGGCATGCTCCCCCAGACCGGCCTGTGAGAAGGTTTGTGGCACATCTTCTTGGCTGAAAATTTATGTGGGAGGGCTCAGCCTATGTGGGCAGTGCCACCCCTGGGCTGGTGGTCCTGGGTTCTATAAGAAAGCATTCTGAGCAAGCCATGGGGAGCAAGCCAGTAAGCAGCGTCCCTCCATGGTCTCTGCTTCAGTGCCTGCCTCGGTTCTTACCTTGAGTTTCTGCTCTGACCTCCCTGGATGATGGACTAGAAGCTTTATTATGAAATAAAGCTGTTCATCCCCAAGTTGCTTTTGAGGATGGAGTTTTAACCCAGCAACAGAAAAGTAACTCAGACACCTGGGATTCTGCATTGAGGATGGAGCAGGCATGTGTGAGCTGCAACAGATTACACAGGGCTAAGAGGTCAAAGAAGTGAGCTCCAGGCATGCCAGAGTTATATGGTGAGACCACACACACACACACACACACACACTCACAGTACTCTTAAGCCAAGTACCCTTTGAGAACTATCAGAAGGGTAGGTGGTTTTCATGACATAGGCCTGCTGCTGAGGGATAGTGCCCCTGCCCTGGTAATAGCTGCATAGAGGGCATGCTCAGGAACTATTTGGGGAGAGCACTTGGTTGCATAACATAGAACCTACATTTGTGAGGCTGGGGGATGTATCTGCCTTCCAGCTGCTGTGAACAGTCAGGCTTGCCTTGGGAAGCCGCACCCAGAATGCTTAGCGCTGCTCCCCTGGGAGCCATGATCCCTAGAGAGGGCTATTCTGGGAGAGAATGCAGAGGAGGAGTGGGGACTGAAGTGTTGCTTGACGCTGTGTGATGACCAAGCCAGGCATGGTGCCCTATTCCTGTAAGTTCCTTGGCATGTCACTTCATCCCTAACAAACAAGACCTCCCAACATGTGACCTGTGAGTGAGTTAACAAACATAGCTATTCCCCAAACAAAAGGAAATGCCTAAAAATTCACTGTCTTCTACACAGAGCTCTTGACCCAGTGGGCGACACCGCCTCCTTGTCCTAGCTATTATTAGCAAGCTGTCTAACCTTTCACAGGGTGCAGAGCAGGGGCCAGGAGGCCTTCGGCTCACCCTCTCTAATAACCACTAGCAATCTGGGTGCCGGCTGATTCACAAAGAAAAGAGGTGTACATGTGTGGTGGTGGTTTGTGTGTGTGGGGGGGGTATCTGGGTATGAACTCTGTTTATATTTTCTCTTCTCATGTAAGTTTTAAAGCTTTAAAGTATTATGCCTTGAATAAGATATTTAATAAACTAATAATATTAATCTACTTTCGGCCCTCTTACCCCGAGGAATGCCAGTCTGATATTATTTCCAACTAGGAACAAATTTCTTTTTTACTGTTGCTGAGATTAAAGTCATAGCGGTTATTCTGTCTTTTTGTGTGTTTCCACATATATATCATAGAGCATTGCCCATGGGAGGCTCTTGGGTGGCATGAGCATGTTAACGCCAACACACTCACAGTCCTGAAAGCATGGCAGGGTGTAGAGAGCAGCATGGAGCCACACCTGATAATCAGCTCCTAATATTGGCTGGGGCCTGATCACACAATGATCATCAGCTGCTTGCAAATGCGTGGGCCTATGGGCAGTGCCCACCTGGCAATCCGGGATTGGCAGCCCATGCCTACTTAAGGGCTGGGAGAGATTTGCCCAGAGAGAGGAAGGAGAGAGGAGAGGGAAAGAGAGAGAAGGAGAGAAGGAGAGAAGGAGAGAGGGGAAGAGAGAGAGAAAGTGAATAAAGTCCTGGAATAAACTGCAGTGAAAAGAGCTCCAGTGTTTCGCATGTCATCCTTGCGGGTCGAGGGTGGCCATGACAGGTGGTGGACCTCATATGGGGAACCTCCAAACCTCTCTCTGTGGAGCCCAGAACTTGCTGCAGTCAGGGGGTGCACTGGTAAGATTGAGGAATCGCAACAAATGCAGGTTTTCTGCTCTCACCGGTAAGAAGGGAGAGTGGGGGTAATAGGGCCGCTACTATAGTGGATGGATCAAAGTGAGAGCCACGACCAAAGTGGACAGTTTAAAATGAAAATAAAAGGAAGAATAGAATTTTAGAATGGGTGCTTCAACATCACAGCTGATTTTTCTGGCTCTTAACGAGCTGTTACGGAGTGCTTTGGAGAGGTTTTTGATTGAATGTGACACAATTGCTTCTTGGTTTGCCATCTCTGGCAATCTTAATGTGTCATCCTGCGACAAGCTTGGTAGAGATCTGGATTTTGCTGCTGAACAAGGTACGCTAAGGAAAGGAGTTATATTCATGTGGTTTGAATTATCAAGACCACCTGAGTTTGCAGTGGAGTGTGAGCAGCTGTGGCTCCAAGCCCAAGGAGCTCCAGGTGGCTCCAAGGCCAAGCAGTGCTGAGGGTCTGCAAAGCTGCAAACACCTGGGACCTGCCTCAGGGCATAGAAGAGCAGCTGCAGTAAGATCTGTTGGCCTGAACCGGCTGGGACTGGCCAGGCCTCCACCTTACAGCTCGGTGGGGAAGTGGAGTCTCCACCTCTCCCCTGCGCTGACACCTGAGTCCGAGTGGACTGGAAAATGGCAGTAGATTGTAGTAAATACCTTTAAGAATGCAATGTCCCCGCTCAGCAGGAAGTAGCCAGAGAGATTGACAACGCCCAAATTCCCTATAAGATAATTTAAGTGGGGTCCCTTCAGAGCAGGAAGCCTGCTTTCCTGAATTCTGCTCCACCCTTCAGTGGTTGCAGAGCAGCCTGCTTTCCTGAGTTCGGCTCCACTCCCTGCACCAGTCTGGGCCTGGAGCGGGTGCGGCTGGGGCAGGAAAGCAGCTGGAGCAGAGCTGGAGCAGAGCTTTGCTAGGTGGCTGTGATGGAAGGCACATTGCCTCAGCCCAGTTGGTGCCTAGCCTGGAGGATGCCACAGCAGTGCCAAGAGTATCAGCAAACGCAACAAGTGCTGGAGCTGAGACAAGCTGGAGCACAGACCTCACAGGGCTGCCCCAGAACGCAGCGTAGCCGTGGGGCAAGGAAAAGACAATGGCAGTTTCAGGCTCTGCACGCCGCTGAAGAGTCTGCAGCAGAGCGAATTTAAATCAAGAGACTGCCCTATTGTAGGAGCAGGTATCTGTGGGCTCTGTTTTAGCCAAAGGGTTGGTAGAATACCATAGCCCAAATGGGAGGTTGGGTACAGTGGCGATTGGGAACCCTATTGCTAGCAATCTTAACACCTGTTGCCATGGGCATTCACCTTTAAATCCTGTGTAAGATCAGACAACCCATGAGAATGCAGCATATGGTCACTTAGCAGATGCAGGATGAGCTGAGCTGCTAGGGAAGCCAAAGAGGTGCACGAGGGAGAAGGTGTCTTCCATGCACTCAGCTGACAAGAATGAATGTGCCACCGGGGTATGGCAGCTGGGGTATGTTATTAGAGGCAAGACTATACCCTAGTCTGTCAGACATTTCTATCCATCCGGGGCTATGTGTGACCATCATGCAATATGACTCATGCAACTAATTTGTTTAAAGAATTGTCTAGATATCTTTTAGGTAATTGGTCTGGTGAATTCGAACAACAACTGGAAAAGTTGCGAGTGAAGATTGTGACTGCAAATTCCACACGCATGGATACCAGCCTGGCAGAAGGACTATCTTCCTGGATCACTCCATGGATCATCTGAAGGAGTGGGCGGGATAAGAGCCCTAACAGGCTTAATGGTGCTTGCCTCCCTTGTATGCCTATGATGCATTTGTCACATAAGGGTTTCACAGCATCGCAATGCAGTTATGATCATTCAGGCCTTCACGATCATTGAAGCAGGACAGTCCCCTCAAGCTTGGTTATCTATATTTGAGCACAGGATGCGAGGCTTGTGCACTGCACTTGAGGTAAGCATACATCAGCCTCAAAAAGAGCAAGTCTGATTGCATGTGGGTTGGTGTCTAGCTCCCACCTCTGTAAAAGGACACCAGACAGGTCTAGTGTTCTCTGAGTGGATGACACCTGGACAAACACTCGTACATGTTCCATTTTTAACGGAGATCAGACCTATACTCTTGCTTGATGCTTTACAAAACAAAATGGGGAACTGTAGAGAGCAGCATAGAGCCACACCTGATAATCAGCTCCTAATATTGGCTGGGGCCTGATCACGCAATGATCATCAGCTGCTTGCATATGCGTGGGCCTATGGGCAGTGCCCACCTGGCAATCCGGGATTGGCAGCCCATGCCTACTTAAGGGCTGGGAGAGGTTTGCCCGGGGAGAGAGGGGAAGAGAGAGAGAGAAAGTGAATAAAGTCCTGGAATAAAGTGCAGTGAGAAGAGCTCCGGTGGTCGCGTCATCCTTGCGGGACGAGGTGGGGCGTGACAGCAGGGAGGTGGGTAAGCTGCAGCTCTTAGCTCATCTTCAAGATAGCCCTAGTGCATTCTTCCAAGAATATCCCATTCTCTCTCTCGGTTCAGTTATGGGCTTCCTTAGATCAGACGTAGAAGATTTCCTGGAAAGGGTTACAGCAGACATTCCATGCTATGGAAGAGATGCTCGCCACAGCTATGTGAACTGGGGCCTCCACAGATCACAAGCAAAGAGGGACAGTGGCTTTGCCCCAACGCAACTACATGTGTGGACATTGCTTTCCTTGGCTCCATATGATTCGTATGAACTATTATGAAATAAAATACTTTAAAATATTCATTTTCATTCTTTCCCCTTTCTTAGTTTTGACAGTTTCATATAAGAGTAAAACGTATGGTGGTCAGATTTACCTCCCCACTTCTCTCTTCCTTCTTAACGGTCTCCTTCTCTCCCCATGTCCCTGTACGTGTGCAGGCTTTGGGTGTATATGTGGCTATATGTCTATAGATGTAAGTACGTAGGGGACAGGGTGGCTATATGTCTATAGATGTAAGTACGTAGGAGACAGGGTGGCTATATGTCTATAGATGTAAGTATGTAGGAGACAGGGTGGCTATACATCTAAAGGTGTAAGTACGTAGGAGATAGGGTGGCTATATGTCTATAGGTATAAGTATATAGGAGACAGTGTGACTATATGTCTATAGGCGTAAGTACATAGGAGACAGGACAGCTATACGTCTGTAGGTGTAAAACAAAACATCTACATGTTTTTACATTTTCCCCTAAGGCCTTTGACTTGCCCAGTCAAAGGCTTGTGTTCAGCTTATTGGTTTGTTTGTTTGAGACAGAGTTCTACTATGTATTGCATGGGGGCCTTGACCTCTCTCTGGCCCAGAATGACTTCAAAATTCCTGCAATCCTCCTGCCTCAGCTCCACAGAGTATTGAAATTGCAAGTGTGTACCATGATGGCTAGAGATGAGCTGTTTTCAACTATTTAAAAATGTAAAATTATTCTTAGCTCATGAATCAAACAAACAAGAAACAAACAATAAACAAAAACAAAAAAATAAGCAAACAATAGATTTTTAAAAGTCAGGGGGCAGGTCAGATGGTGTGTGAGAAACAGCAGGCTGGCCCCCAGCTCAGACTTCTTCAGTGTTACCAGTTAGTCTCATGTATGTGCCGATTCCACTGTGGTGGCGCACACCGCACGCACACACACACACACACACACACACACACACACACACAGATACTCAACTAAATAAATGTAAATATAACCCGGCTCCTGGGCAGTGTGCTGTTTGCCTATCTCTGTGTATACAGATAAATATACAAATAGACACTTTTACAAGTGTACGTAAACACACACACACATCTAAACATAGAAAGTCAATGTCTCTTCCTTCAAACACTTTGTCCAGGATTCTAAATGTTTCCAATTGCTGCTTTGGCCTCTTTAGAAGACTTTTTTCTCACTGTCCATTCCTGCTCCCTTGTCTGGTGTTATAACTGTATTTTCATGACTTGATTTTATCAAACCTCAGCTGATCCATCTCTGGTTGGTTACGAGCTCAAGCCCAGTTCCTTGAACACTAGTAGATTTACACCTGGAGTCAGATGGCATCTGGTGGGTTTGGCCATAGGCACAGCAGGAGCAAGGAATATGATACCGATTAGAAAGATTTGACTTTTCATGGTCCGAGAGGTAGTTAAGCAATTCTGTATTCTGCTGTGCTTCCAGCTGGTGTGGAGTCTGGAGTGAGCAGGAAAACCAATCAAGGAAGAAGGACAAGACACAAATGAGGAAGAGCTCCAGGAGTCTGGTTTGGAGGCCACAAGGACAAACTGGAACACACATGAACCTCTGCCTGATGCTTCCAACTTCAATCATACAACTGACTTGCAGGAAAAGCTGGCTTACGCTATTACTTTTCTAACTAGACACCTGGCCCAGCTGGGAGCTGGGGAACCTAAAGGAAGAGACCTGGAGAGGCGCCAAAGAACTGTATGTCTGGCTTCTGCCCTTTGTCAGCAGGGAACCAGACATCAGCAGGTACCGTGTGATCTACAGCAGAGAGTCATGTGCCATGTACTTCCCTGTCTCAGTGGGTACAGTGCTGACCAGCCCCTGGGTTCTGTGCCCAGAAGGCACGCACTGGGTGTGATGTCATACACTGTTAATCAGGGCCCTTGGGAGGTGGAGGTTGTAGGAGGATCAGGAGTTCAAGGTTATCTATATTCTGCTATTCAGAGAGATGGCCCATGTTAGACCCTACACATAAACAACCAACCAAACACATGGCCAATATTTAACGTGAACCTTTCCAAACCCCAGCCTATAGATTCTTCCTGGCCTATGCTGTCATGAAATTATGCAGAGAGGGGATCTGGGACATCAGACTTCTTCCTTGGCTAGAGCAACAGTCCTAACAGACCGTGCAAGCTCCTTTCCCCCTAGAGACAGCCTATGTAATCATTTGACAATTTTTGCTAAGCCTGGTAAGGCCCTTTCCCCATCTTCTAGCACTGCCCTGGGGAGAGCAGGCACGGGGACACCAGGACTTTATCCCTGGCACTGCACACAGATTTAGAAACTGATCTTGCATGGACGAATGGAGAAGCGTGAGAAGTCATCTTTGACCTGCATGGGGGGTGGGCAGGGGGGTGCTTCTTTCTCCCTGCTGGCTCCACAGAAGGCTTCTCATTGGCTCCCCAGGGCCAGCAGGCCTGGCTTCCTGCTTTTCTCTTAGCAGGGTGGCAGGGGTTGTCTCCTCACAACAGCCTTCCTGTGTTGACATCACCATTTGTTCCTTGTTTCCCTCTGGGGAAGATGCTGCCTTGTCTGTTCTGGGCAATAGATTTGGGAAAAACACATTTTTGTCTTTTAAAGGAATTTATTATTATCCAAGCCTCCTTATGGCCCCAAACACTGATTTTAAGAGCAACAACAACAAAAGATAGTGAATTCCCCTTCATAACAACAGAAAGGGCTACTTGGGGGTGATTCAAAGGCCATGCATTTTTGAATTACTATCACCACAAAAATGTGGTGTGTGCATGCGTGCGTGTGTCATATTCATAATGAACAGACAAAGAAAACTGCAATATTTCTCCACCTCTTCATTTCCTGGCATAAAGTGTCTAGTTCAGATTACTTTCCTTAAAAAGGAAAAAAGACTTCTTTTTAACTATGCGTATATGTATGGACTTTTGCATATGTGTACAGGTGCCAATTGTCAAATGAGGCCAAAAGAAGCTATCCCATTCCCTGAAGCTAGAGTTACAGGCAACTGTGAGTCCCCTAGTATTAGTGATAGGAACTGAACTCTGGTCCCTGACAAGAGCAAAAGAAACTATCCCTGAACCTATCTTCAGCCCTAGATTGCTTTCTTGGTCCTATTATACCAGAAACTTCAGAAAGCCTTGTCCTCTGTATAAACATTTCTTAAAAAGCAGTCTGGAATTTTGTAGGTTTGTATGATAAATTTTACATTGCACTTTAATACAGCACAACTCAAAATGCATCATGCACCAGGGAGTGTGTGTGTAAAGGGTCCTGCAGACAGCTTCCCGAAACAGAAGTATTGAAAACACATCCATACAATTCCAAGGCTTCCTGTCACCATGTGTCAGAGGGGCACCCACCTTCCTTTCACTGACGACAGAAAGGGAGCTCCCTTTCAGCAATATCTCCTATGACTGGACACACCGGACTCTTCTCTGTTCTTTTCTGGAGGCTAACAGAGGGAGTAGGGCTGTTTGAGATCCCATACTGATCATAATACCATGTTGTTTCCCTCCAAAACCTACACCATAAAGTGAGATTTTTAGTGTTGGTGTAAGGTTATATGTCTGTGGGATTTCCAGTGTTGGTGTAAGGTTATATGTTGTGAGGTTTCCAGTGTTGGTGTAAGGTTATATGTCTACACTTGAGGGTGTTTGTGTCTAGTGTCTTGCCGCCCATAAACACATTTCATTAGGGCTAGAGAGATGACTCAGATCCGTTTGGTTCCTAGCACTCATGTTTGGCAGTCACTCATCC
>NC_022012.1:88323697-88360814 GCF_000317375.1 Microtus ochrogaster
TGTGTGTTTGTGTGTGTGCATGCATGTATATATAAAAGTAAAACAAAATCAATTTTGACCAAAAGTGGAGATACCGCTTTAAAATATTTTCTGGTTTCAACATAAATAAGCATTTCCAGAACTATGTATCACATCAAAAGCACTTGTGTCTAACTTGGAATTAGAAACGAATCATTAGAAATTTCCCTGAAGTAACAGGCGAGAGAGTCCCGGAATGAAACGAAAACTAAGCGAGAAGAAGATGAAGACTTACGAGTAGGCATAAACATGGTGTAGCCAAGCAACTCCGAGGGAAAGGGGATTAATTCCTCCATTTGTGTAATTGGAGGAAACCTGCTCAAGTGGCCGGGATCTGAAGGATTAGGGACAGGTGATAAGGAGTGTAGATACTAAGTTTGAAGGAACTCCATTGGTGTCAGCCACACCAAGACCTTTTGCTTTCCTTTGTACAGTTTTATGTCTTCACCATCTTGTCCTTGTTTAGAGCATGTTGGACTAGTTAATAGCACTCTCTCTTCCACCAAGTCATAGAGCAGAATGAAAGACATAGTGATGGCCTCGATCCCCCACACAAAGATAATGGAGAGTGAGCACTGACTCTGTCATGTGCTTGCTCTGATTTTTCCCATTTAACCTTCATGAGCCATCTGCAAGAAAATAGCACAATTATGTCCACTTAAGACTTAAGGGACCAGTGACATGGGGAAGTTGTAGTTAGTCAGTGTGATGGAGGAAGGTCATTGGCTAATAAAGAAACTGCCTTGGCCCAATTTATTGGTTAGAACATAGGTGGGTGGAGTAAACAGAACAGAATGCTGGGAGGAAGAGGAAGTGAGCTCAGAGAGACGGCATGCTCCCCTTTCCCTGGCAGACGCAATAGCTCTGCTCTCTGAAACACACGCGATGAAGCTCCGACCCAGGATGGACATAGGCTAGAATCTTCCTGGTAAGCGCACCTTGGTATTACACACATTATTAGAAATGGGCTAGTCCAGGTCCAAGAGTTAGCCGAGAAGAGGCTAGATATAATGGGCCAAGCAGTGTTTAAAAGAATACAGTGTCCGTGTAATTATTTCGAGGCATAAGCTAGCAGGCAGCTGGGGTGCTGGGGACGCAGCCCCGCCGCTCATATTACTACATCAGTGATGGGGAAAGATTTTATATATTTGAATATGGAGGCCGAACTCAGAATATGTGACAACAGAGAGTTTCTTCTCAATCATTTAAGCCTGAGATTCTATATGAATGACGATTTCTTCCTTGTTCTTTTCTGAACGCTAGTGCAGACTGATCAGAAGTGAGCTCTGGCTGCACTGAGTGCTCTCTTGTCATGTAGCACACTCCTGGGCTTCATCATGCCTAGAACTCTCTCGCTCAACTTGCTGCTGTGCCTAGAACATAGAGTTCCTGCTTAGACTTTTTCCGTAAAGCCTACTGCTCATTCCTCCCACTTCATAGCAGCAGTCACTTGAGATGAATAAGCTAGTTTCATGTCAAGTTCCAGTCATGGAGGAAGCGTAAGAATGCAAAGAAAATAATTTTGTTCAGGGTGTTTCAGAGCAGGAAACAGAGGTCAGAGTAGGAAAAGAATGCTCAAGATGGCTCCGGTACTTTCCATTTAGAAGCATCTCTTTTTCAGTTAGAGGGAGCCACATGCATATAATTTTCCAGCATGCAATTTCTATGATGCAAATACAATGTCCCTGATTGGACAGTGCTAAGTCCTAGGTATTGTGCCTGTAGTTCTGTGGAATCTAGACAATGCTGGCTAGCTATAGCTCTCCCATGGTGGCCCCATTTGCAGTTCCTGCCTGAGGAAGTAGTGTCCTCTGTGAGGAAGTAGTGTCCTCTGTGAGGAAGTAGTTTCCTGTCTGAAAAAAATTTGTCTGCACCAGGATGAAGTTGGTGAAAGATTCATTCTCTTTCTTGTCTCTCAGCTATGGCCTTCCCACGACAGCCTTATTTTCCAATAGAATAAAAAGCATACGGCCTCGGTAGGCCGCAGCTGTAATGAACACTTTTATGTTGTGCACGTCTGAGGCCTCAACCTATAGAACGATCTTAAGATGTTCTTTTGAAATAGTATAACCAGCTTTTCTGGTTTCACTGCCCACAAGACTAATCCTTTCAGACAGCAGGTCACCAACATCTTAAATATTAATTTCCTACGACACAACATTCCATTTGCTGCGGGTTCTAGACCCCATGTGTGTTATGAAAAATTGCGAAATGAGTATTTGGTCATTCACATTCAAAGCCTGGCAGTGCTATTTAGCAGTGGATAAAATCGCAAAGTGTGATGCAAATGTGGTTTGGTCTCATTCCAAACACATCAGTCTTCCACAGGGCTGTGGAGACATACTTTGGAAGAGCAGAGCACGCTTTACAAAACTTCTACAGAGGAAATAGGTTCTCTCTCGGTTGACGAAAATCTTTGTTAATGATCTTAAAATGTCCCAACTCCACCCAAACTTAATAAATCCAGGCCCCAGTCCCTATCCTTACCACATAGCACAGGCCACTGTGTCTTGTGCATCTGATGACATATTTCACTTCCTCTGGCTTAACCTGCCTCTTTTTCTTCTCACAGGTAGGAAATGACCAGTTTTAACACAGCCTCAGAGCAGGTAATGGGGCTCACTTGAGCCTTCCCAAAGGGTACAACACCTGATTGTGTTTGCAAGCAACTACCTACAGGCATAAATTGTGAGATTAACGTGGCAGATGCTGAGGGACAGCCAAGATTCTAAGGCCATCCAGTTGTCTGGAGGGCACTGAACTGCTCAACAGGCCAAGGGGATGTGTGCAGAATCTCCAGATTCACAATTGTGAGCTGAGAGGCATGGAAGAGATAGGGAATCAGAGAGAAGCAAGCGTGCTCATTCTAGACTAGCAGAATTCAAAATCCAAAACGTCTATAAAACGATCATTGATACATGTACCTCCCAAAGCATCTCAACTACAGTGTCATCCTCAGGCAGGTTTGGAGCTAAGGTGTGTGTGCAAAGGTTTACAGCAGCTTCTCCCACACTGTGTAAGCCAGGACCAACAGTGTGTTTCTCCCTAAGTCCATGGAGCAAGGCTTGATAGATATGGAATGTGACAAAATAAAGGAGCTGGTAAACCATTCATTCATATTGACTTTTCCTGTGCTGTGCTTTTCTCTCTTTTTGTAGCCCAGGCTGACCTTGAATTGATTCAGTAGCCAAAGATAACCCTGAACTTCTGATCTCTCTGCCTCCAAGTTCCAATGTCACATAAGTTCATAATGTCACTGATAGAATTCAGTGTCT
The DNA here is from genome assembly GCF_000317375.1 of Microtus ochrogaster. NCBI lineage: Eukaryota > Metazoa > Chordata > Mammalia > Rodentia > Cricetidae > Microtus > Microtus ochrogaster. The sequence continues at coordinate 88,326,991 of NC_022012.1, forward strand.
TGGATCCTGTAGAGCAGTTGACCAGCTCTGGATCTGCTTATAAAAGGGCAGGGACCAATCTCACTGCTTTCTGGCAATCAAACACTCCACCCCTTAACATCCCTCCAGACTACCCTGAGCCCAAAGCTCTTCTCAGGGATAAAAATACGGTGTGTAGTCTATATTTTCCCTTAGCCTTAGTATAATTACATGCAGGTCTAAGAACATTCATGTGCTCACTTTGGAGTGGCGCACACACACACATGCATGTATGTACACACATACTTGCTAAGGCTAGAGCACCTTGGTTGTAATTCCTCAGACTCTATCCATTTTTTTGTTTGTTTTTTCTTGAGACATACTTTCAGTGGCTTGGAACTTACCAAGTAAGCTATCTGGCAGTCCAGGGAGCCAGGGAATCACCTACCACCACCTCCACAGTGCTAGGATCACAAATGCATGCCACCAGGCCATGTTTTTCTTGGTGAGGGTTCTGGGAACTGAATTTGAGGGTCTTCATGCTTACAAGGTGGGCAGTCTACCCACTGAGCTATCTCCCCAGCTGGTGAGAAAGGTTTGCAGCTGGAAGAGTAGATATTGTGAGCTGCTGTGGAATAATCCTTTAGTACACTGTGAAGATTTGTCCCTTGCATTGGTTTAATAAAGAAGCTGAATGACCAATAGCTGGACAGGATAAAGTTAGAGAACTAAAGAAAGAATGCAGGAATGAAGAAGTGCAAGGTCTAGAGTTGTCAGCAGATGCAGAGAAGCAAGATGGACATGCCATACAGAGATAAGGTGCCAAGCCACATAGCAAACATAGATAAGAAGTACGGGTTACTTTAAACTATAAGAGTTAGTTAGTGATAAGCCTGGACTACTGGATGGGCATTTAAAATTAATATTAAGCCTCTGAGTGGTTATTTGAAAGCATCTGACAGCACAGAAAAACTCTGCCTACCATGGGCCCCAGAAGAAATTCTATGAATTTGTTTCTTCATTACTTATTGAAAGAATGTGGTGGGGATTACCTTTATCCTGCCAAATACTTACAACACTGTCATTTTATTTTCATATTTTATGTGTTTATTTTTATTTTGTGGAGACTTGAAGAACTGGTGGGCTTATTGGCTGAACCATGTGGATGTTATATCCATCTCTCTATCATTTTCAAAAAGCATTATTTATTTATTTAATTCTGTTTATGTATGTGTCTGCCACACATGTGCAGGTTACCAAGGTTAGAAGAGAAAGCCAGATCCTCTGGAGCTGGAATTATAAGCAATTGTGATATGTCTGATGTAGCTGTTGGGTCCCCTACAAGAGCAAGAAGCACCCTTAACCACCAAACTGACTTGTTGAAGGATAGAGCTGCTTGCTGCTTTCCTGCCACTCAGCCCCGAAATAACCACATAGATATTGTATTTATTAAATCACTGCTTGGCCCATTAGCTCTAGATTCTTATTGGCTAATTCTTACATATTAATTTAACCCATCTCCATTAATCTGTGTATCACCATGTGGCAGTGGCTTACCGGGTAAAGTTCCTGGTGTCTTTGGCAGGCAACATGGCTTCTCTCTCACTCCACCTTTTTCTGCAAGCATTCCATTTATTTTTTTCCCACCTAGCTCTGTTTTCTTATAGCACTGCTATAGGCCCAAAGCAATTTCTTTATTCATTAATGGTAATCACAGCATACAGAGGGAAATCCCACGTCACCAACTTTTCAGCACCTCATCTCTATCTTTCTTTCAAGTGAAAAATGTCTTTCCTGCGGCCCCTATTTCCTAGTGAGCTCATTCAGGCCAAAATTGAACTCTGGTGGCCAAGGCCCAGCTCTTTCTCTGACTTGGTTTCCTGTGTTCTGGAAGAAAGTCCTTTTCTTAATTAATTGCTCTTCTCCTTTTGTTAAGACTCAAGAGGTATTAAGGTAAACCCTCATGGCCTCCTGCAACGGCAACTGGGCTCTTGCAATGAGTTGGAAGGATTTCCACAGTGAGTGGCGTTCCCACAAATTCCCAGCATAGCTCATGGCTCTCCACTCACAGATGCAAACACAAAAACACCTCCTCTCCCAGCAACAATAGTAGCTGTTTTCCTGAGGTGGGGATATCTGCGCTAATAAAGCTGTATTTTGCCAAAGAACAGGATTTCCTGGTAAGCTCCACATTCTTTGCCGGGTAGGAGAACTCTCCAGGCTCTCACTGTGGAGCTTTTGCCCTCTCCTCAAACTGACCGAGCCCTCCCCAAACTCCCTCTGCCTTTGAAATCATCTGCTACTGAAGGCATGTAAAGACTGGTTCAGTGGCTTGCACATTGTAAGCAACACGGGTTTTCTAGTGTAAATCTCCGGGAAGATTCTTTGGGGAGGAAAATGCTTCTCTATGTCCATCTTGGGCAGAGTTCTGCTTTGCACTTGTCTGGGTTTGGTTTGTCTTCGTTTGGCTCTTCATTTTCCTCTTGATGTTTCCATCTGCCAGCTTTAGAATGTCTGGTTTCCACTACAGTTCAACTTCTGGGCAACTCAATTTTTGTTATTCTATCTTCCCTTTCCTCTTTTATCTTCCCCCTTGCTTCCCCTACCTTTTCTTAACTCTCCAGCCTTTCTTTCTCCTGTCTTTCTTTCTTCTTTCAAGGAAGACTATAATTTCACCCATCCCTAAATAGATGCTGACCCAAAGATAATTCTGCTTGCATTTCTCACGTGTTTTTTGTGACTGACAAGGGATTGGCTTCAGGGGTACGTGCCTGCCTCGCCAGTATGGGGAACTGAGTTTGGTTACAGAACTCACATAAAACATGCTGGGCACTCAAATCACATTCTCAGTTGTAGAAAGCTCGTCTTAAATGCCAAAGGCCCAGTGTAGATCCCCAACAATGCCCCCCCCCAATGTTATGCCACAGCCCTGCAATCCGAATACAAGGGAGATAGAGAAGTCCCTGGCCAGACAGTGAAATCAGGAAGTTGCACCAACCTGATGGGAGTATGACACAATTCTGCCCAGGAGAGACTGCGTGTGTGTGTGTGTGTGTGGGGTGTCTCCAAAATGTTACTTTTCCACTCACAATCTGGCTCATACTCTGGATCCTGTCTGCCTCCAGGAGTGATTAATAGGTAACTGGACACAGAAGGCCGCAGTGCACAGTGGTCCAGCCCCATGGGCTTTGGGATCCAATCTGCTGACCCAATGGCATAACTCAGCTTAGATATCCCATGGATAGTCCTCCAAGTTTGAGTTGATTGCTGCTTTTATGTCTGAGATTCCTATCTCATTACATATCTGTGGGGACTGAGCAGTTGAATGTGTTTGCACACAGACTGCAGGTAAGATGGAGTGGAGCCCACAACTATCTTCATCCGCTGAATTGCTTTAAAGCTGCATTTGCAAAAAGTGATGCATTCTATGAGGCTTAGACAACGCGAATAAGCCAAATTAAAGATGCCAAATTACACTCAGAAGCTTTGTTGTATAAACACTGAGGAAGAGTGGAAGCAATCAAATCTATTATGCAAATTTTAAATGAGTCAAATTATGACAGCTTAATGTTTCCATCTGCACACGATGAATCAACCTGCCTCTGGAGCCCCAGAGAGAATGAAAGGGCTTCCCAGGCCTGAGGTCAGGATCCTTACTTCTTCAAGTCACTTGCTCATGGCTCTGCATCCCACTCAGCCTTTGGTTATACCAGGACCTTCAGAGCTAAGTATGGTGGCTGTCACATCTGAGTCTAGTGTGCCCGTGGGACATCTCCTGGAGGCTGCTATAGATTTCTCCTCTGATCCGCCCAAGGGAGGAAGGGCTTTATTCACACTTGTCGGCTAACGTGGTTGGGAGACTCAGGATGGCCTTGATAGTTCCTCTTAGATATCAAGGTGGGATGACTGAGCAGAGCCTGGGGAGCTCTCAAAACGCACTCAAGTAATAGAAGGAGCAGGGTGTTTTGGTGATGGGTTGAGGAGTTGTGAATGAAGCCATGGTAGGGAATGGAGGATCAGACTGCTGAGCCTGCATTGATCTTATCCTACAGCTGGGGGACCTACGGAGTCAAGGGTGATATATTCGACTTCGGGCCTCTATGTCTACACTTCCTTCGTATAGAAACAGAACGCAGAATCCATTGCCCTGCCTTCTGTTGGTTGAACTTCCTTCTTAACTCACCATTACTAGCTCTGCCTGCACATCCAGAAGCCACCGAATAACTCTGATCTAATTCACCAAATGACCATTTCACGGAAGACAAATACGGTCAAGGACCTTTCTCCCACCTTCCTTTCTCAAAGATAATTTGTGACAGTTTTCTCCTTTGTCCTCCTAATAGCACCCTGAGGGATACCAGCAGGTCCCTCATCCCCCTTTCTGTTGCTACCCACTGGGTTGTGAGAGGGTGGTATAATTCACGTGGGTAATTACTGAAGGGAACAGTGTTCACCAATAAATCATTTTGCATGAGAAAATTGCATCAATAAGAATTTGTTGCATGTATGTTCAGCAACATTTTCTTAAGTCTTAAGACCTGTATCAGTTGTCCCTGTGTGGGGCCAACACCATATTCTTCAGAAGCAGATTAAAAATGTCCTTGATGGGGCAGGGAGCTGGGGAGATGGCTCAGTGGTAAAGAGCACTTGCTCTTGCAGAGGACCCAAGGTTCTTTTCCCAGCACCCACGTGGTGACTCACAACTCTTCATAGCTCCAGTTCCAGGGGATCCAGCACCCTCTTCTGACCTCCGTGGGCATGGGGAACACATGTGATGCGCAGACATTTATGTGAACAGAACCTCACACACATTAAGTAAGTTAAATGAATTGAAAAGCACTTTCGGTCCTGATACTATAAACCAGTCCTAGACACGGCAGGACTACTGCCCCCAGAAGCTCCTGCTGTGTGGTTGCCTGTGTGTGACCTGCAGAATACCAAAGCACACAACCTTCCCACATAGAAGGGGAGGGGCACACAACCCCTCACCCCTAGCTGAGGAGTTGTTGACAGCTCATGGCCACTGCTAAAGGGAGGGTCAGTTTTGTCAGGGTGTAGCCCCTCTCTACTAGGCTGAACATGCTCCAGGGCTGGTAGCTTGACCATGTTCTCAGGGTGGCCCACACCCACATGTATAGAAGCAGTCTTGACTGGACTCAGTGGGTTAAAAAATTAAGTGGTTATGTGAGGAGTGGCATGTAAGGAGAACTTCGAAGGAGCTGAGGAGGGGAGGGGGGGATATGATTGAAATACATTATACGTGTGTATGAAACCGTCAAGGAATAAATAAAATATTTTATTAAAAATCAATCAGAATGTATTCATAAAAGGCCCCATATTTGATAACTCAGCATTTAGTCATATGACTTGCCCTGTGCAGCCTCTGTCCTGGGCCTTACTTCTTTCTTCTCTATTCCCTTGCTTTCTCTTTGCTCTGTCACTCCCTTCTTTTGTCCAGCAGCTCCTGCTGGAATAGCGACGTTAAATAAATTAAACATTCTTTAAAAGGCTGTGGTGGTGACAAAAATCAAAAGCCACAGACTCCAACTAAACAGTTCTAAGGTAGAAGGACACCAGACACATGAGTACTGGGAGAACTGAACAGCCCATTTGACAGATTGATTGCTGGTAAATTTCTGAGGCGTCACCTATGTCACATTAGGAAGGGTGAGCGATGCTCCCGGAAGAGGCGAGGTAACTGACAGGCAAGCTGAGAACATTCTAGAACACTCTTTTCAGCATAGTGTTTGGAAGCATAGTGAAGCAAGGACTGGTGTTTTTTTGAGTTGAGTGAAGTCTAACATTTCCTGGCTTTGAAATAATTTTGAAACTGATATTGCATGTTGTATTAGGGGTTGCGAAGAACTGCAGATTGCTCTCATTTGGAGATAAAGTCCTTGATCGAAAGAAAAATGTGCCAGGCAGTGGTGGTGCACATCTTTTATCCCAGCACACAGAAGGCAGAGGCAAGAGGATCTCTGTGAGTTCAGGGCCAGCCTGGTCTACAGGGTGAGTTTCAGGACAGCCAACGCTACACTGAGAAACCCTGTCTCAAAAAATCAAGCAAAGAAAGAAAAGAAAAGAAAAGAAAAGAAAAGAAAAGAAAAGAAAAGAAAAGAAAAGAAAAGAAAAGAAAAGAAAAGAAAAGAAACCTAGGCAAGGCAGCTGTGGTTACCAGGGAGACAGATCACCAATCAGGGGGCAGTGAGGACACAAAACTAGGGTGACCTTGAGTTGTTCCCGTAACTTCAGTGTGTGACGTTCTTCCTAGTACCTCCAAGGATTATCTGCAGGTCACTGGTGTCCTGTCCACCTTGTGCGGTTCCTCCAGAAGGACCTTCCACAATAGCTGTAGCAGTACTGTGATGCTGGCTCTCTAGCCCCGAATGTAGATCAAAGTCCCTTAGGCCGGGTAGAAGCTGATGCTTGTCTGAGACCAGCCCCTAGCTGCACGGTCCATTCTTTGTCCAGCTGTGCCCTGCCCTGACTGGGATCTCCAGGGAGCTTTTAAATAAACCGTTTGCACGAGGGTCAAAGACAACTTGTTTGTACAGTGCAGATGTCACCTGAACCCTGAAGTCCTGGGAAACTGGATTCCACTTGGCTTGAACCCCTGTTCCATGACCTGCCGTTATCTCTGCCTGCATCTGGCTCCTCTTCGCCAGGCTTCTCTGCTCCTTCTCGTGTACCTCTTCCTGTTGACAGCGTCTGCTCTCTCGGTGGTTTTTGACTTATTAGCGGAAATGGAGTAATAAACTTTGTGGAATGCCTCAAAAGTAAGCACAGCCCGAGCAGACATGCAGAGACTTAAAAAAGGAACAGAAACAAAAAAAGAAAAGGAAAAGAGAAACAAATGACAGAGAAAGGCGGTGCTGTGGAATGGAACTTGGGTCATGGGGCAGAAAGCTGGTAGATTTGTTGCCAACACATGGTGGCTTTTGTATTGTTTATTGCTTGTTGCGTATAAAAATAGTTTCAAGTTGATATGATGGTGAGTTTTAATTGCCAACTTGACACAATCGAAAATCACCTGGGAAGAAATTATCAGGTTGGTCTGTGGGGACTTTCCTTGATTATATTAATTAATATGGAAGACCCGGACCACAGTGGGTGGCACCAGTCCCTAGGTTTGTTTCCTGCACTATATGACTGGAGAAAGTGAACTAAACACTAACATTCATTAATTAACTCACTCATTCACTCATTCATTCATTCATTCATTTCTCTTTGCTCTTGTCTGTGGATGTGGCAAGGAGCTTCAAGTCCCTGCCTCGATTTCCCCCTAGTGACGAGCTGTAACCTGGAATGGTCTGTCGAATGGCCCTGCTCTCACTTACGGTTGGTCTTGTCAGGGCATTTTATTCTCCTGCTCTGTAAGCACCACCGCGTCATTGCAGACTTAGGATCTAATTCTTGTGGGTCTGCCTCAGGCATGTACTTTTCAAACCTGTCTTTTACTCCGTTGCAGACTTTGATGATCTTGAGGAGAGGCAAATGGCTTCCTCCGAGGAGCTTCACCTGCAGAAAGCTGGTAGTCAGTGGTGTTCACCTACGGGTTTCCAGTCTGTTCTGTGACACAGAGAGCACGGCTGGGACATCTTCGGTGTATCATCTGCCCTGATGTTTGGAAGGGAGTCTGCTGGCGTGGTTAGTTGGTTCCACTGTGGCAGGAGTGAAAATGTCCTGCAGAACACCTGCTCTTGAGCTCCACAGCTGCGTAGGATTCCGTAGATGCTGGGACGGTGATGGTGATGACAGGAATAATAAAAACTCCTTTGTGAGACAGGGTCTCTCTGTGTAGCCCAGTCCGCCCTCTGACCCAGTGTGTGCAGCCTGGCCTGGAACTCACGCCATTTCACAACCCTGAAAGAACTCTGCTTTGCTGACCAGCCCACATGTGCAAACTCTTCTGATACTTTTCAGGAGGTTTTGTGCTGATTCCTGGAGACACTGTTCATTTGCTTTCAGGTTGCATAGGAAGATGAGAAAGATGTGCATTTTCCTGCTGTGTAGAAAAGTACAGAGAGTGCTTCTTGTGATTGCCTCTGTGTGGCGCACCACGGGTCCTGTCAGAATGGGAAGAAACAAAGGGCTTGGACCCAGACGGAACTTCTGTCAATCACGTGAAATGTTCTTTCAGACAAGTTGTTTAGTCTGAACTGAAGCACTGTATGCTGAGCCTATTGCTGCTCCCTGCAGGATTGTTATGGGACTGGATTAGTCACTGATTGGGACTTGATTTCTCTCTGCTGTGAGAAAAGCCTGTGCACGGTGACTAAGGAAGGAAGGTTACTTTGGGTCAGGATTTGAGGGTACAGTCCATCTTGTTGGGAAATGCATGGGGCAGGAATATGCAGTAGCCAGTCACCTTGCACCCAAAGTCAAGAAGCAAAGGTAAAAGGAGGTTGGAGCTCAACTCTCCTCCTTTCTCCTGAGAACAGGGCCTCAGTCCATGGAGTAGCTCACCCACACTTGGGGTGGGCCTTCCCTCTTCAGTTAAGTCTCACTGGGAACACCCTACAAACATGCCCAGAGATGTGTTCCCCAGATTCCCAATCCAGCCAGATTGACAATATTAACCATCGCAGGGACTAAAATTTAGAGATAATAAAGAACTATTAAGCACCAAGCATGATGCCAGCTATACCTGTAACCCTAGCCCTCAGAAGACCGAGGAAGGAGGGTTGCAACTACTAGGACAGCCCAGATTACATGGAGAAACAATATCTCAAAAACAAACACAGGGCCTGGAGGGTTGACTCAGTATTAAGAACATTTGTTGCTCTTACTGGGGACAATGGGTTCAACTCCCAGCACCTACATGGTGCCTCATAACTTTCTGTAACTGTAGCCTTGGGGGATCTGATCCCTCCTTCTTCTCTGACCTTGGGGACCAGACACATAGGTGGTGCAATACACATATGCAGGCAGAAACACTCACAGATGTAAGATAATAAAATAAAAATCAAACAAGAACAAAAAGCCCAGACAAAAATCATAACAAAAAAAGACTGTAAAAGGATAAGTGCACAGGCTGAATGTGAGTCTCTTCTCTTTGCTTTTGATGAGATTTCATAAGGGAGAAAGAGCAGGGAGGCAAGTGGGTGATAAAGCTAAACAAGCACATACTTGGAGTTGGGTACAAACAACTTCAAACCATAGATTCCCTTCTACTTGCTGAGCAGTGCTGGCCAGGCGTCATAGTTACTGTGGGTTAAAGGGTTAGAGAGACAGATGAGTACTTAAAAGCACAGGACCTAAATTTGGCTTCCAGCATTCAAGTTGAGGAAGGGCTGATCTTTTTTTGATACTAACAGGTGATCTAATGCCCTCTTCTGGTCGCTATGGGCACTGCACTTGCATGCTCATACACACAGACACACAAACATTAAAAAGGAAGTCTTTGCACAACAGGATTAAAGACAGTTGCTCATTTGTAGGTTAATAGGAGGGTTCAATGAAAGTAGCAATTATGAAGTTCTTAGAAAACGCCTCACAATGGGACAAAAAATCTACACAATGGAGTTCTTTTTATCTGGATTATAGCTTAACTGCCTGTTCATAAAAATGTCTCGAACATTTTCGAACATTTATTACCCCAAATAAAACTTCTGTGTGCAGACGTAATGATTTCTGCACAACTTAGAACTCTTTGAAGACAGGACTGGGGGTTGCAGGCACTGTTTGCTATCCCTGCTGAGAGTTGAGCATATGGACTCCTTAGCTGAACACTTCTTCATTAGTCTTGGTGGCGTTGAGAGTCTGAAATTTATGGTCTGGAGAGTGGTCGAGAGTGCATACGTGGACCAGGTGTTGGCAGCACATGCCTTTAATCCCAGAATTTGGGAGGCAAACACAGAGGGATCTCTGGGTTAGAGGTCAGCCTGGTCTATAGAGAGAGTTCTAAGACAGCCAGGGCTACACAGAAAAATCCTGTCTCGAAACACCTTATCACCTGCCATAGCCAAAAAAGAGTTCATACTATGTGTGTAGGGGACTGGAGTTTGGATCCCAGTACCAGTGTCAGATGGCTCACGGGTGTCTGTAGCTTCAGCTTGAAGGATCTGGTGTCCTCTTCAGTCTTTCATAGTCTCGTGTATGCATTGCACAGATACACACATAGAGACATTCATATGCACACGTGTTTATGATTTTTAATTAATTAAAAAATTATGTGTGTGCCTATTTTGACTGCATGTATGTTTGTGTACTACATGGGTGTCTGGTATCCAAGGCTTAGGATCCCTGGAGTTACAAATAGTTGTGAGCCACCATGTGTGTTCTGGGAATTGGATCCAGGATCTGGAAGAGCAGCAAGTGTTTTTAACTGCTGAGCCATTACATTTTCTTATTTAAAGCCCAGTACATTTTTTGTTTAAAGGAATCTGGTATTTAAATAGGGACACGGAATTGCTAGAATCTCTGGCACAAATGACAGACATTGTAATATACAGCCAAACTCCTGGTGATTATTCCCGAATGTTGAAGTCTGTATTTGGTCCAGGCTCTGGCAGGGACTGTTGCATGGCTGTATTTAGATTAGGGAAAGGATGATGAAGACCGTGGTGATACCATTCCTGACATGGCACACACTGCCGTCTTTTCATGGTGCCCTTAGGTTACTCTGAAGTTGCTCTTTTCAGGCATTTTATCAGATTGAGAAAGTAACTGAGATCTTGCACATAGACTGGTGATATTTGGGGTGTCCTTTTAGATTTCTCCCACCACGCTTAGCCTTATCAATTCTCAATATTTCCCACCAACAAACCATTTCTATAGTTCTCAGACTTTTGCCAGGCCATTTTAGCTGTCTTGCTGCTGGCTTGCGCACTCTGTCCTCTTTGGTTGTCCCAAACTTGGGGCTTTGAGTTTGGACTTCACTCCGCATCTAATCTGAACAGGTTACAACTTCCTTTTATTATTTGCTTTATCCTAACATGATAAATACCTTCCCTGTTTGTAGAGTAATATTTACACAATACTTTCCAATGAAGTTTCGGCAATCTCTCACTTCCTTCCTCCACGGTGTTTCCAAACTCCACATGTAAATTGTGCCAAGGAAATCAGAGATAGTGGATCGCAGAGACTATCAAAGCAAAGGTGCTCTTGGGATCTGTCTCTCCAAGGGAAAAGGCAGATAGATTTCGTTCAGGGTGAGCACTCAAGAATCGTGAGTAGGGTCCATGGATCAAAGCTGGGACTTGGTGCTGTCTACCTTCTTCTGCCCAGCGTTGCCACAGACAGACATCTATGTGAGCCCAAGGGCTCTCCCCCAGTGCCTGAGCTGGACTAAGGTCTGGGTGAGGCTTTCAGCTGTCATCCTGCCCTTAGCCACCTCTTCTCTAGGAGTATTCCAGGCTCTCTTTGCCCTTCGTTTGGTTTACCCACAGACAAAATGACTCAGACTTCCTGGGCCGATTCACCGTGTAAGCACATGGTTACTTCTGCTGTTCTAGCTTAGGCGAGCAGGTGGGGAAAGATGCTGATATTTTTATTCGAACTCCATCCAGATACAAGGTGGGAATCCGAAGTTCCTATAAAACGGCTCTGTTTCGTGTCCTCCTGACAGAATCTACTGAGGGACACCCAGAGCGCAGGCTGACTAGAGATGTGGCCATGACATTCTCTTCCAGACCCATAGCCTTTGAGAGAAGCAAGCTGGGCATTCCCATGCCACCTCCTACCATTTCTGGCATCCGAGTCACAGGATCATGTGGGTTATCCTCAAGTCACAGGATCATGTGGGTTATCCTCACACTAAGGCATCATCAGGTCCAGGGTAGGGAGAGGAGGAAGATTTTCACCCTTACCAGCTGTTTATGAATAAATTTTCACCCATGAACTAAAGTGCATAATCTAAATGTAGTGTTTTGTGTGTGTGTGTGTGTGTGTGTGTGTGTGTATGCACTCATGTGTGTGATATGTGTGTGCCCATGTGTGAGTGTAGAGGCTGGAGGTGAACCCCAAGTGTCTTCCTTAGTTTCTGCCCTCCTGAGTTTTTTGAGACAGGATCTCACACTGAACCTGGAACTCACTCATCCGGCCAGGCTGATTGGTCAGGAAACCCAGGGATTCACCTGTCAGCAGCCCCATGCTCTGGGATTACAAACACATGCCACTGCGCCTGGCTTTAGGGTTCTGGGGGTTGAACTCAAAATGAAGGCAGACATTTTACCAACTGAGCCATATACTCATCCCTCTAAATTTATTTTCAAGCCTGGACAGCTAGGAGCCAGAGGCTGGATAGGTCAGAAATGGAGGGGTAGTTTGGGGGAGAGAGGGGTGGGGAAGAGGAAGTGGGAGGAGCAGAAAGAGGGGAAACTGTGGTTAGGATGTAATGCACAAAAGAAGAATTAAAAAAAAAACACCTCAAAAACGAAACCAAAAAAAAAAAAAACCAATCTCATATACATTTACATGTGACAAAGCTCAGCTGTCTGAATACACGGGTACATTTCCTAGCCCAAACACCAAATGCTGTATTGATAGTACTTTCAAAAGTTATTAATGTTGCATGCATTAATGTTAAGAACTTTTAATTAACCAGATGAATGCATAAATAGAAATAAAATATTGACTCTATAAGATATTAGCTGTAGGATAAATAGAGAAAAATTGTACAACATTCCTGAGTCAAACATATTTACAAATTTTAAGTAATAGTGATACAGGGCAGAAAATAAAATTTAAAGTATATCATGCCTTCTATCAATGTAGGGTTTTCTGTGATATTGTTTTTCATAAATTTAGGCAAGACAGTATTTGAGAATGTTTAATTTTAAAAATGTATTACTTTTTAATTTAATGTGTACATGCATGTGTGTATGTGTGTGCATGCATGTCTGCATGTGTGTGTGAACGCATGCATGTGTGTATGTGTGTGTGGGGGTGTACTAGTGGGGAAGCAGAGGACAGCTCTCAGGACTCAGTTCTCTCTTTTTGCCATGTAGGTCCTGGGAACTGAATTCAGGACATCAGGCTTAGCAGCAGGTGTCTTTGCTCACTTGGTTATCTTGCCAGCCCCTGTATTTAATTTTTGCCTGATTAACTGTACTTCGGTTGTGACTTCCTGTGGAGAAAATGTCTCACTGAGGAATTATTCCCATCTCATAGGAAGGCATCAAGAACAGATCACCAGTTTTCCAGCCGACAGACTTAAAGTCAGGGTAGTGTCACACCGCTGTCCTTGACCACGAGACAAACACGGACGCTCTGAACGACTCAGGCGTCACAGGCATGTGGCTTTTTCATGACCCCTGCTGCATGATTGGAAAACATTTGTAGCTCTGTGGAACGTACCCGATTTGATTGCTAGGGGGCAGGAAGAGTGGCACCATCTTCATTTTCCTTAGGTTAGAGGCAAAATCCATGACATGTTGAAACTCCTATCCATATTTTTATACTTTTATAAATTGGTCAAAATAAATGGAATTGTAGCTGTTTCACTTTTAAGACCAAACTGTGGAAATAAAGTTTTCCTGTTAGAAAGACCAGAGACACAAAGATCAGAGGACTGTGAGCAGGGGAGTTTGCTTATAGAAGCATGCCACAGGGAATAGTCCACGGCTGTTTCTTGGGTGTGTCTTTCTTATGTGTAACCTGAAGGGATAAAGAACTCTCATTGGAGCTGAAGACATGGCTCTGCGGTGCAGAATATTGACTGCCCTTGCAGAGGACCCTGAACCAGGGTCACAAAACTGACACAGCAGTTCACAGCCATGTCTAGTTCCGGCTCCAGGGGATCTAATGCCCTCTATTGGCCTCCCATACACACACTTACACATACAATTAAAAATAAAATAAGCCAATCAATAACCGAACCGTGTTACTTTATTCTGTTACAGGACAGATGTGTGGATGAAGGACAATGTCGTGTCGTGGAGAAGCAGTGTGGTTGTCTCAAGCAACAAGAAGCTCTGTATTGTTCATCACCGCTGCTCTCCTGACAGTCTTCCTCACGGAACCATCTCTGAGACTATGTGTGTATCACCCTGTCACATAGGCATGGATTCATTTCTGTGTGAGTGAAAGGTGGCAACATTGACAAATTAGTTTCACTCCTATGGAAAGGGTGCTGAGGACTGTCAGAGAAGGCAACAGGTTATTGGCATCAAGCTGTTGGCGTAAAAGATCTTATAGGTCTCCTGCCATGCCCAGTGGCTACCTTTTCATAATTGTTTCCGTTGAGTATCAGAAGACTACAAAGCCCTCTCCCAGGAAAGTGAGAGCAACATTGAGGGCATTTTGAGTACTATCAAAAGGACTGCTCACCCAAAGAGAAAAAAACCAAAGAGTGTGTATATATATATATATATATATTAGTGAATATATATATTTAGCATATATATAATATATATAAAATATATATATTTTAGTGAATTCCACTTCATTATAACTTAGAACAAGGGAAGATAGACCATTGTGGTACCCAAGGCAAAAAGAGATTCTGCATTATTAGATACTTGACTTGGGATATGAGTTGTGCCATTTCACAGACAATGGTCTTAATGTTGTGTACATATGTATATGTGGATTTCATGGACAAGACACGTCCTAGTCAGTCTGCCATCTGGTGACAAACTTGTGGATGGATCCAGCTGCCATCGACCAAGGCTGATCTAGATCAGTGAGGGTGTTCAGCTTACCCACAGACTCATGGACTTAAATCAAAGTCAACTCTTATTTCCTGAGAGGCTGACCAGATGCAGGATGGCTAGTAAGGACTATGGGTAACTGAGACACATCTCATTTTCCAAGTGCCTGGCATAGACCTCTTTTCAGAACAGAAATGTAAGAGCAAGAATAAATACAGCTAAGGGTTCTGGAGACAAAGGCTTGGCTGGGACCCTTCAAAGTTCAGAGTATATCTAACCTGTCCATGCAAGGTACATAGTAAAACCGAACATTCATGAACAGAGTGTCCGGTCCCCTCGTGAGAAAAGTTGTGACACCATGGGTTAAGAATAGAAGCACAGAGACTGTGTCTATTCATGCAACCCACTACAGTAACAAGCCTTTGATGACATGCGTGGCTGTTCTATCAGAGATACATCATACTTCTTTTGTAGAGTGGGTTAGTGAGAGTTGGGGCATATGAAAGTAGCCCATAGGGGTGAGAAGCTGTCTGCAGACTGAACGTTCCGCTCAAGAGCCCTAATTGTGCCCTGAACTCTGCGGATCTGAAGGATACCAGCTGTCCCCTGCATCTCTGGCTGATCAAGGCCAGGTAATTGCATGCTTGCCCCATTTTCACTGTTTACTGAGACACCTCAGATCCTCACTCTGTAGTTGAAAATGGATAGCCTTGTCTTCCCAGAGGGGCCTCACTTGTCACAATGGAAGGCAGCTCGTCTACCCAAGGTCACGGCTGAAATTGGAAACCTGAATCAGAGCTTTAAGGGTGTCACTGTGTCACAGGCAAGTGTTTGACAAGGTGGGGTGAGTCGTGTTAATAGAAAGAGCTACTCACAAAGAAGATGTTTTGATCCACACACTTGGCTGGCAGCCTAATGTGAAGACCATTGGAAAAGTCGTAAGGGAATAGAAAGGCCTTGCTGAATGCAAGGAGTATTACTTGGTTTTAAAACACTGAATGAGTTACTGATGGGAGTTGATGGGAGATACTGAAAATACCACAGAGTTTTGGAGAAAACAAAAGGAGTTGTTTTAGGAAGACAGAAACAAGGACCAAAATTTGGGCTAGGAAAATTCATTACAAACCTGTCATTCATTATAAATGAGAAATCCTGCAATCTTCGAGCAGCCAAACCCAACACAGGCGTATCTGCAAACCCTGGCCACAACCCAGAAGGGATACGCCTTGATTTGTTCTGTTTGGTTTTGAGAGCCAAGTGTGGCCCCCACTGTCTCCTTCCCATGTCCTGAGGCATTAGTTTCTGGACATTGATTTTCTGGACTGGATATGAGGCGGCATCTCAGAGCCCAAACAATGAAGCTATCCTTCCTCTAGGCTTGCCTCTCAGCTGGAAGGGACCTGCGGGGTGGCAGGACATGTGCCCTCCCCAGCTCTTACTGCTCAGCACCTCTGCATCTGTGTTGGACTAGAGAACATGAGGAACATGCAAATCTGCCATGCACTGTTTGCCTTTAGGCAGGAGGGACCTCCTGAGCCCTCAAGCCATCTGCCATGCTCAAGATCAAATCAGAAGAGGCCCAGGGGCATCAATCTCTTAGCTCCCAGAGCTGAGCATTCCCCACTAGTCCCCAGTTCTTGTTTATTTCCAGAATACTTAACACTAACTGTTCTACATGTCTACCAAGTTACATGTTTAATTCCTTCCCCTGCTGGAAGGAAAGCTCAGCGAAGGCTGGCACTTCTCCTTCGGAGTTTGACCAGGAAAGGGTATGGCCCACAGCAAATGCTCAATATTTCTTGACCTGGTCAATATTAGCAAGGCCTCATGTGTGTGTAAAGTTTGAGAGACACTGACTATGAGACATTCTATCACATTAATGTGAGCACCCCTGCAACTTTGAAAACTGGTAGGGGGAGTTTAGCAAAAGTCGGTTCCCGTAAGCCATGAATGAAAATGACCTGTGAGGCTTCGGGGTGCATCAGGATAGAGGCAGTAGCTGTTAGGGCACGGTGGCCCCAAAGGTAAGTTTGCAAAGTACCAACTTAGCTCCTTGAATGACAGCAAGAGGGAGGGACTCCAACTCACATAGAGTGAACATGTGACATGAACAAGAGCCAAACCCCTGTTCCCAGTGAAATGCCAGACTTGGATGTTATGGAAGCATGGTTCAGCCCGCCCTTGCAGATATATGCACTGTGTACCTTGAAGGGGTTGCTACTACTCTATAAAAATGATGAGATCCTATCTAAAACAGTCCCCAAACTAAGAGACATGGCTGATGCCCCTCACTCTGTTTTTGAAGCAGGAAGCTCAGATAACAGCAGACAGCTTTTGGCTTTTCCTCTGTGCAAAGATGGTCCATTGACTGAATGCCTAAAGTTGCAGAATAAAAACACACCGAGAACTACATCCCCCACAAAGCAAAGAATAAAAGGAAAGTCTTCCTGACCCTTTGCTTCATATTCTGCTTTCAACAGTGCACAAAAAAGTCAGTTACACACAGTGGAGATCAGATGTTTGTGGTGCATCACCAGTTTCTCAGTCTTTATCCTAAGGTGAATGCTTCCTGCAGTGCCTTCCCCAATAACCATTCATAAAAACGGGAGAAGGGGAGCCTGGAGGGCACCTGCCATTTCCAGTTGATACTTGTCACACTGCTACCAAAGTTCCGATTCTGCCATTCCCCAGGTCACTTCTGCTCACTGGTTTGAATTCACTAATTGTTCCACGTCATTGAAGTACATTTCACACAAACAGGAATGCCGCTCTGTTCCTCCCCTGCCTGAAGTCAGCCATCTCTCCTGTGGTGCAAGGTAAAAGACCCATTCCTGTAGAGCTAAGATAGATCTTGTGGGTATTCTGGAGTTGCTTGTGACTTTTTTTTTCTGCTGATAGACTATATTTCTTTTTAATTTAAGCTAGTTTTTTTGAGTTGATTTTTTTCTATGAATTATAAGTAGCTAACATTTTTTGCTTTGTGGTTTACATGCCCCCCCTCAAGATTTTTCAGTGGCCTTCACACTAAATCAGCAATTGTGGACATCATATGTGGCACACACTCCAGTAAGACACAATACAGGGGCCACACTGGACTGGATCCTAAGGCTCTAGCTGGCTGACCCTTGGTATACAGTATTGTAATTCTCTTTATCATATTAAAATTATTTACATATAAGCCATCCCCAGGACAGGGGATATTGCCCAGTTACTAGGATTCTAGTCTGCTTCTCATTATTGTGATAGACACCATGACCAGAAGCAACTTGGGGGTGGAGAGGGTTTATTTTATCTTACAGTTTACAGTCTATCACAAGGGAAATGAGGACAAGAGCTAAGCAGGGACATGGAGGCAGGGACTGACACAGCTTTCCTCCACAGTCTCTGCAAGTTGAGTTTGCTTCCCACGACTTGCTCAGCCTGATTTCTTATCCCATCCAGACCACAGGCACAGAGGTGGGAGTGCCCATCAATCACAGAAACCTCTCACAGGCTCGCCCACAGGCCAGTCAATGGCAGTGCTTTCTTTGCTGAGGTTCCTTCTTCCTAGATGGCTTTAGCTTGTGTCAAACTGACCAAAAACTAACCAGCTCAGCTAGTATGCACAAAGACCTGAGTTTGGTCCCACATGCTCCCTAAAACCGACTGTGGTGGTACAAACCTTAAAGCCCCGTGTTCTAGAGGTGGAGGCAAATGGATTGAAGGTTCAAGGTCATCCTCTGAACACAGCAAGTTTGAGACCTTCTCACGAAAAGATTTTTTTTTTTCTGTTGACCCTTTCTTTCTGTTTATCCAGCAATCTTAAAAACCTTTTTCCCTGTCTCAGGTTCTGTCTGTGGTAAGAGAAGGAGCCACCCATGGGTTTCGGGGCTCCTAGAGAAACCAACATACCCTAGGCTGGAGAAGTCACAGCTGAACACTCTCAAGCAGGGTTTCCCAGAAACCATCATTTCCATTTTAGATGGAAAGTCAGATAATGTGTGTGTGTGTGTGTGTGTGTGTGTGTGTGTGTGTGTGTGTGTGGACTTCTAGCTGTTCCTTATTTTTGAAAAACAGGAAGTCAAAGGAATGAATACTTATTTCCGAGTGGAATTTCTTCTTCGACTCAGAAGTATATTGAAAACACAAAGTCCAGCAAGGGGAGCATTGGTCAAAAGTTCCAAATGTTCCCTGAGTGATTTTACCAGGGCCACAGCAGCCCCACGTGATCCAGGGAGCTATCACCATGTTACCTTATTTGAGATCTTTTACCCAAGCAATTTATAAACACAGGATGCTTTCCAAAAGTGTTTCTCCCCCTCGCGCTCCCATTTATGGAAACAAACGCAAACATTTCACAAGAGCAGAGACACTGCGCTCCTCTTCATTCGCTGGATGCCTGGAGAGCCCTGGGAAAGCGTGGAGTCAGTAGAAAGTGGGGAAGAAGCTGGACCCCAGCCAAACTGGCCCTGCTGCTTAATGGTACCCCAGATGCCTGTACAGCCTCGGCAGATGGGCCCACGGCTCTTTGTTTGAATTTGAAATTATAAGCAGAAACACAAGGCAGCTGTTTGCCTTCTTCAAAGGGAAGAATATTAAGAAGGAAGGCATTTAGAGAATAAGGAGGCAAAGCCATTGTTCTAACTTGCATTGAAGTTTCTCACTTAAATCCTCATTAGGAAATTGCCCTGCTCTAATCAGAAATGCTGATAGGCCTTCGTTGCTTGGGATGATGGTTAGTGCTTGCCACCAACTTGGCTTGATTTAGAATCATCTAGGAGGCATATAGCCCTGTGTATGGCTGTGAGCGCACCAGTGGAGAGGTTTAGCTAGAGATAGACCTATGATTGAAGGGAGCGCCACCCATGGGCGGGGGTTCCAATCTGAGATAGAGAAGAAAGTGAGCTGCACACCAGCCTTCGTGTCTTCCTGCTTCCCGAATGCGGATGTAACAGGACCAGCTTGACTCCAGCTAATGGCCGCCCCGGTCCTCTACCACTATGGACTGTGAGTCAAAACAACCCCCCTTTCCTTAAGTTACCTCCGTCAAGTCCCACAGCAGTGGGAAAGGGAACCAACGCAGCGTCCTTGTGGGTGTGTGGCAGAAAAGAGCTTCTGCCACTGTGATCTTGTGATGAAACCCTGGCAAGGGAGGAGATATTCTAAAGAGACACTGTGCCCCTCCTTTGGTTGACAGGATATAGAAACAGTGGGAATCGAACCTGGGTTGTTAGGCCTGGTGGGAAGGACCTTTACCCACCGAGTCGTTCTGCTGGCCTAGGGCGTGCATTTCATACATTAATACAGAAGAGCAAGGTGTGGTGGCGTCACTGTGGGTGAGGAATGAGGGTACTGAGTATAAAGGACCCTTGACAGCCTTGCATGAGCCGCTCTTCTCCCAACAGGCAGATGACTCTACTTGCTAAATGGATTTTTTCAGAAGTCCAACATGATAGACTTGATTGCTTTAATGAGTGACTCTTGGGGCTTCTGATTCCAATAAAGGATCTGCAGGTGAAATATAGCAGACGCTGGGAAAACTCACATGTCATCTACTGCCCTAGGGGGTGGGGGTCACTTCACCATGTGCCCAGCCGGAGCATGGATCGTGCTGGGGAGTACAGACTCCTGTGACCTTCCTGCATTCACGACTGAGAAGAGATGAACCATAAAGCTGTTTTCAGAAAGACTGAACGCTGCTTCAGACCACAGGCGGAGAATGATGTCTCTGGAGAAGACATGATCCCTGATGGGTGGAGACAGCTATGACAAAGATGGCTGTGTTTCAGCTTCTGCACAGGTTTTCTCTCCAACATCACACAAGAGACATCCTCTCTTTATGATAGTGCTGCTACTGGACCTATGGCCATTTCTTAGTGGGGATTTAAGTGCAATTGACCTCGTGGTCTCTGCCCTGATGTGTATGTTCAGACTGTCAGTTCCCTTTCCTGGAGTGCTGTAGAGTTCCCTCTGTCTTTCTCTAGACCAATCAGATAAGATCTGGCAAACCACCTGCCCCCCAGCACCCTTGCTTGACTAAACCATGATTGAGCAAGGATATCCAGTTCAGCTGAATACAGGAATTCTCACTTGTTCCAGAACAGAGGTGGGAGGTCATTTCCCGCTCTCGTCTTTCTGGAAACATGGGGTATTGTTGCACAAACATGGGGTGTTGTTGCACAAGATCCGTTTGGAATAAGAGATAGAGCACCAGAAAGCACAGTGTGCAGTCACAGAGGAACAGTCAGGCAAGACTCAGTCTTGGAAGTAGGACGCATGTTCTGTTCTTAGAGACATTAAGCAGTGCGTTATTTAGTTGCCCAAACCCAGCTGTAGGGTTTCCAGTGATCACCACTTTGCCTGACTAGATAGCAATTGCCACAGGAAGCTAACAAGTCCCAAGACAAAGGGCTGCCTGTTTGCCCACGCCCTTATCTCCCTTCCAACTTGTGGATCATCTTCTGTCCCGGAATAATTATTGAAAATACCAGTCTCCCAACCTCAGCTGAAGCAGCTGTACTATAGAGGCTATGCTATGCATCTCTCCAGTCATTTAAGGTCTAGATACAATGGATATAAAATATCAATCATCAGTGAACTGCTTGCTTAAAAAACCATGAGAAAGTTGGTACTGGAGAGATGGCTCAGTGCTTAAGAGCACTGGCTGCTCTTGCAGAGGACCTGGGTTTTGTTTTCAGCACCCACATGATGACTTACAGGCATCTCTAAATCTAGTTCCTGGGGTCAGACGCCCTCTTCTGGCTTCTGTCAGCACCAGGTATGAGAGTTACACACCAGCAAAACACTCATTCATACACATAAATCAAATCAAATCAAACCATGAGAAAGCAAGGCATCAATTAGGGGCAGGCTGCAGAATGGGGAATGCAGATAATAAAAATGTTGAACCCTGATAGAAATTCTGAAGGAAGTGAAGCAGAGCCCATGTTGAGCCTGATTCTGAATGAAGATTGATGGCCAGAGACAAGGGCATCACTTTCTTCCCATCTGAAAGGAAATCCACAAAGCCTCCAGACGTGAGGAGTGAACAGAGGGCTGGCTCTGAAAAGTCAAGTTCTCAGCGATCTGTGTGTTGGCCTTGGTTATACAACAGCCTTAGAGGAGCAGCTCTGAGGATCATCCTAGAATCATTAACCTGAAGTTGAGGACACCAATCCACTTGCAGTGTGAAGACGGCTAATCTAAGAATGTGTGAAACCTCACAGTAGAACTCTAATTATTAGGAAGCAAATTGATTTGCTGTCCTCACAAATGTTCCTGCTTGTTGTTACTTCTCAGGATGAGAAATGACCCTTTGAAGGGAAAAACAGAGCTGTGCTCAGCTTGCAAAGGGCGAACCAGGACCGGATTAGTGAAGGGCATGGTACATCAGCGGAGCCCGGAGCCAAGGGCAGTCACGCTGCACAAGAGTGCCGCTGGAGCACTCGGTCTGGTTCTAATGATTTATTCAGCATTTGAAACATCCAGCTCTCTTCAAATATTTATAACACTTCCTGGTTGCTTTGAGGCTTTTAATAGGCCAGAATAAATCTGTAAGTATTGAAAAATTGTCAGCAAATAGGCCACAGTGTGAATAACCAAAATGCAAGCTGGACTGCTGTAGCCATTTGCTTTCTTTTGGCCAGAGAAAAAATGTTGCAATAATCTCTCGCTGGCATCACTGCTTTAAATGAGTTTGCTTATGGGTTTCATCAATCAGGGGACTCCTTAATTATGTGATAAAATTTCATTGACAGGAGGATACTCTGTCCACTCAGCAAAATATTAGACCGTGTTGGTATTTGTCTTTTTCCTTCTGCCACTTTTACTTAGTCCAAGGCATCAGTGTATGGCATGGTGTCCCATCAGTGCATAGAATGGAATGGTGCCCCTTCAGTCCATGGGATGGTGACCCTCAGCCCATGGGGTGGTGCCCCCACAATTCAAGGTGCGGTCTTCCCTCCTCAGTTAAGCATCTCTGGAAACACCCCCACAAACACCCCCAGATGTGTGTCTCCTAGGTAACTCTAAGTCATCAAGTTGAAAATGAAAATTGACCATCAGGCTTGTGTGTCTGTTTCTGTCTGTAACTTGTGTGCCTGGCAGACATGACCATGTGAACACTCTTCCTCAGGTCAGACTGGAAGATGCTTCTTCACAGCTATTTTCCTGCTTCTTCCAACTTTTGCCTTTCAATAACTCTCCCACATGGTCAAGGTGATGTGGGAGTCCCCTCTGTGTGTTGCTTGTATTTGTTAATGAATAAAGAAACTGTCTTGGCCTGATAGGATGGAACTTGGGTAGGCGGAGAAGATAGAACTGAATTCTTGGAGGAATAAAGCAGAGTCAGGGAGAGGCCATGGATCTGTCAGAGACAGACACTGGGAATTTTACCTGGTAAGCCACTGCCATGTGGAGATACACAGATTAATAGAAATGGGTTAAATTAAGATGTAAGAATTAGCCAATAAGAAACTAGAGCTAATGGGCCAAGCAATGATTTAATTAATACAGTTTCTGTGTGGTTATTTCAGGGCTAAGCCAGTCAGGCAGCCAGGATGAATAAGCAGGCCCTCCTTGCAACACCAAAATTCTACTCTGCTTGGTGGAAAATGCACTTTCCTTCTATCTCACTCTCATCTTGTCTTTAAGTCATTGTTCCATGTCTCTTTTTCCACTCCTAGAAAGCTTGATGAAAGCTTCCTTGTCTTCATTACTGATGTAGTTGCATCCCTTTCTCTCCAGAAGGTATCAGCTCAGTTCCATCACTCACAAAGAAACCATGGCTTAGGTCATCAAAAGCTTCACTGTGTAAGAAAAAAGTGTTCCTAGAGAAACAGAATTTAAATAATTAATATAAATGCATACATACACATATACATGCATGCACATATACATATATGTGTATATATATGAGTAGAATATAGATATAGGATTTATTAGAATGGCATACAGACTGTGGTTCAGCTAGTCCAACAATGACTGTATACTAACAGAAGGTTCAAGAAATCAGTAGTTGTTCAGTTCATGAGGCTGTCTGTCTCAGCTGGTCTTCTGGATACCAGAATCCAGAAGAAGTAGGTTCTAATGCCAGTGAATAAATGGATTTGCTTGTGACAGGGCAAGCAAAGAAAGCAAGTTCCTTCTTCCATGGCCTTTATATAGACTGCTAGGAGACACTGTGGCCTAGATTAACAGTAGATAGATCATCCCACATCAAAAGTTCTGGATTAAAAGTAGATCTTCCTACTTCAAATAATTTAATTAAGAAAAAAAACCCTCACAGATATACCCAGCCACTTGGGTTTAGGTTAATTTCACGTGGAGTCAAGTTGACCACCGAGAATGGCCGTCAAAACAAGCAAGCATCTTTTTATCCTTGTCTTCCTTGACTTCTCAGTGCCCTTTGAAATAAGAACCTATCTTCTTTATGGGCATTTGCTTTGCTCCCTCCACCTTGCTAAAATATTGTAGCTCTCCTTTCAGCTACATGGCAGCCTTTTCTGTGTCTTTTCTCCTTGCCTCAAGATGGGACTTCCTTCTTTGTCATCCTGACCTTGCTGGAGGAGGCTCGTCTGTCATTAGTGGGTTCCCCCAGTGCTGCCATTACTCCCACTGCTGTATGGATTCTGCTTTCTTCCTCCTGACAGAAGATCAGAAATGGCTGTGTACTTTTGCTGGGGTCCACAGTTTGCATCCAGCACAGGAATGGCTGTGTACCTCTGTTGGTATTCACAGTTTGCGTCCAGCATAGAAACGGCTATGTACTTCTGCTGGGATTCACAGCTTGCATCCATCAAGGAAATGACTGTGTACCTCTGCTGGGGCCCATAGCTTGCATCCAGCACAGAAATGGCTGCATACTTCTGCTGGGATCCACAGATTGTGTCCAACACAGAAATGGTTGTGCACCTCTCTTGGTATACACAGTTTGTGTCCAGCACAGAAAGGGCTGAGCACCTCTGCTGGGCTCCACAGCTTTCACCCAGTACAGAAATGGCTGTGTATCTATAGTTGGAGGCCACTTGTTCATTTCCCAGCCACTCTGACCCAAAATAACCACACAGAAACTGTATTAATTAAAACACTGCTTGGTCAATCACTTAAGTGTATTGCTAGCTAGCTCTCATATCTTAAGTTAACACATTTCTATTAATCTGTGTATCACCATGTGGTTGTGGCCTACCAGTAAGGTTCCATCCGGCATCAGACATCTGTCTTTTGTGGTGGCTACATGGAATCTCCCTGACTCTGTCTACTCTCTTTCTACACCTCTGTTCAGATTTCCTGCCTGGTTTTAGTCCATTAAATCATTGGCCAAAAGCATCTTTATTTATTAACCAATAAAAGCAACACATATACAGAAGGACTTTCCCACACTGTGTACCTCTGCTGGGGTATACAGCTTGCATCCAGCACCCCTCTCTCTTTAAGCTCTGGATATATTAGTTTCTAATTAGTAAATATGTAAATTCTATTTTAATCACTTAAACTTTAATCACTTAAATTTAATCACTTAGATTTAACTTTAAATTTTAAATTTAATTTTAATCACTTAACCATGTCTGCATGCCAATACTCCATGAGTCTCTGTATTCCACCCAATGGTAATAGCTACCGTACGGCACCAACCACAGCTGATTGCCATCCTGTGCTTGCTGGGAATCATTTCACTTCTACGTTTCCCACTATATCTCTGAAACAGATTCTCATTGACTCTACTGTGCAGAGAGAGGAGAAGAGAACCTAGGCTTGAAAGGTTGCACAGGGTCTGCAGTTACAGAGATAACCAGTAGTGGGGCCGTGATGTAACCTGGAAACACAGGCGCAGAATCCAAGATCTCAATGACTAGACTTCGTTTATGCTTTAAACACTTGCTATCTCATTTTTTTCATCATCACAGGCATTATCATATTCGCCTTGGGGATTTATCTTTATTGGGGTAGTCCTTACATGTTTCTATACATGTGATAAAATGTTAAAAACCTAGAGAGTGTAAAAGCTGAAAAGCTGATAAAATTTGATTAAGACTTATACTATTAGATAATAGTATTTTATAAATCCGGTTTCCTGATTTTGATAGTACATTTCAGTTAAATACATTGTTATCATTCTAAGAAGACAGATGGGGGCATAGGAGTTCCTTCAGGACTGCTGTTTTCACTTCCTAAGCTTCTTTAATTCTTTCAAATAAAATATTAAAATATTAAGTTCAATGCTTATGGTATGTCCTCTGGGTCCCTATGTTTTTAATGCGGAATTCTGTCACTTGTGGTCATTAGGAGATTTTTTTCCTCATTTCTGCCACTCATCTGCCTATGGTTTCCATGTCCCCATTACCAGAAGGATGTTTTCATTGTCAAACTTTTGGCTCCAGGCAAAATAGGGTTCAAATCACAGACTACAGAATGGCTTCAACTTTTAGTATATCCTCATTTTAATATTTCAGGTATCATTTAGCAGAGAACCTGTCCAGGAAAGAAACCTCATCCATGAGTTGTGGGTTTTTGTTTGTTTTGTTTTTAACATGAGGAATAGTATTCACTTGGCGGGGTATGATCAGAAGTCTTGGGTCTAAACTGGGTTGATATGGGATCTCCCTCTATACGCCATGAATATATTTTATTAACATTGGTCAGTAAAGAAGCTGCTTTGACCTATGGCAGGGCAAAATATAGCAAGGCAGGAAATCGAAGCAGATATAGAGGAGGAAAAAAAGATGGAGTCAGGCAGATGCCATGTATCTGCCAAGGGAGAAAGATGCCAGGACCTTATTGATAAGCCACAGCCTCATGGTGATACA
Source organism: Microtus ochrogaster (assembly GCF_000317375.1). NCBI lineage: Eukaryota > Metazoa > Chordata > Mammalia > Rodentia > Cricetidae > Microtus > Microtus ochrogaster. The sequence continues at coordinate 88,353,326 of NC_022012.1, forward strand.
CAGATTAATAGAAATGGGTTAATTTATGTCATAAGAGATAGCTAGAAGTGTTCTTGAGCCATTGACCAAAACAGTGTTGTAATTAATTAAGTGTCTGGGTGGGCAGGAAACTAAAGCACAGTCTTCATTTACACAGGGTTGTTGGTAAAGTAACCTAGCCAGCTGTGTTTCAGTCACAGCAAGTAGCTCAGCTCAGGGATTTTGCTGAAAATTAAAATTCAGAGAATTTTGCTCATATTAAAGCCAACACTGTAAAGACCAAGTGAGGCCCAGAATGAGGCAGGGCTAATCCCCATGGAAGTAACTCACACTCACTGAGACACTTTCGTCAAATCTGAGAGGATTTCATGACATCTGATCAAGGTAGGAAGTAATGATTTCTTTAACGTGATGTTGTAGGGGGCTTTTCCTGGGTAGACACGCTACAGGTCTCTATTTATCCAAGGCAAGGGGTCAGCAAGTGTTAGATTATTAAAGCAGCTCTAGAAAGATGGGAGGTGCAAAGAAGGAGGCTTGGTCTGACCTTAGGTGGGACCTTATTTATTCACTTTGCTACACCTATGTGATGATGGCCAAAATGCCTACAGAAGAAGATGGGATATGGCCTGGCCTAGAGGTGGAGAAGACTTCTGCAGTCTGTAGGGAAGGTGGGGAGTGCAGCCTTTCAGCAGTAACTATCAGAAAGGGAGAAAATAACCGTTATAACAATACAGTTTGGCAGACCATTATGTTTTGTTGTGGGAAGTCCTTCTGTATATGTGTTGCTTTTTATTCATTAATGAATAAAGAAACAGTATTGACCTGTGATTGAGTAGGATAGAGCTAGGCAGGGAAGACTGAACTGAATGCTGGGAAAAAGAAGGCAGAGTCAGGAGACACCACCTAGCCACCAGAGGGGAAAGACGTGACTTGCCAGTTGGGAACTTGCAGGTAGGCCACGAGCCTCATAGTAAAATATAAAATAATAGAAATGGGTTAATTTAAGATGCAAGAGCTAGATAGCAATTCGCTTAAGCTATTTCCCAAACATTATTGCAAATCATATAATTTCTGTGTGATTATTTTGGGAGTCTAGGAGGCCAGAAAATAAACAAGTAGCCTCCAACTACAGATTGGCACACCAACATGGGTTGACTAAATCCACTAAAAAAAAAAAGCCTGAGAGAGCTTGAAAAGGACTTCTACACACACACACACACACACACACACACACACACACACACCTCTCCAGGAAACTGTGTTCCACATAGAAACTGCAACACAATACAAGGAAGGGTAAGAACTGAAGGCAAGGAGCACTGAGCTGAAGTTTGTTACTTATACAGTTGTCAGGAGTGGATAATTTGAAATTGGAAAATGCCTGTGCTGTTCTCAAGATGTGTGTGGTCTTTACTGGTGTCTCCTTCAGAATGCAATCCTAGCACTAGATCTTCTGAAAATTCTGGTTCCTGTATTGCTGTGAGTTCATTGGGCTGGTTAAGGGTCAACAGCAGGGTGCAGAGCCTTGTCTAAGCACTTTGCATCTATTTCTTCACTTAATCATCAAAAGAAAGAAACCTAGGTACAGAAGTTTCACCTCAGCACCATGGTTCAGATGAGGAAATTGAGTTCCAGGAAGGATGCCTTAACCGAACTCACACAGCAGGACTGGATCCAGGTCGTGAGGCTTCAGAGCTGAGTGCTATACAGCTTCTCTGGTCAGCCCCTTTATCACAGCGACATGCTGGATTGCAGGTCAATCTGTGGATGACTCAGGTGGCTACAAACCTTTATTATGTACATTCTGGGCCCACAGTGTCACAAAACGCCTGCCGATTGTTGGCTGCATGAGCAGCTAGTATGCTATAAATGACTTGATTTATCTTTGAAGGAAGATGAAAATGCAAACACAGGTAGAACTAAAGGAGAAGTGAGCCCGAATAAGGTGCTGCAAGGAACTGAGAACAGAATTTACAAAGGAGGAAGCGTAGCCAGTGAGGATTCAAATGCCCTTGAGATCTCAAGGTCAATGACATTTCAGTGCCCAGCTCATGGGAATTTGAAATTCATTGTAATTGCTAAGATTTTTCAATACATTCTTTAGAAATTTATAGAATTTATTCTTGGGAATAAACTAAATTATATTATTTTTGTGATACCCAAACTCTGCTGTGTTATTTCCTGCTCATTTCATATAATCAGGTTATTATTTGCCTGATATGAAATGTCAAATTCTGTCTTATATACTTTTCAAAATTTCCCAAAGATTCATGTATTTTAGAAATTATACTGACCCTGCCCAGAGTATTGGCCCTAAGGTATACTAGCTGCACATCATCAAACAACAGGAAAAAAAAGTGAGTAATCCAAAGAGAAGACAGAGAATTAAAGAGCAACTGTAAGCAGCTCTTTTCCTGAAAGTAACATTGAAACTCCCTCTAAAGAATAGACAGAACCACTTTTGTACTCTGGGTTAGCACTGCTTTGAGAAACCCCCTGGAATTACTCAGGAGAGGAAGCCAGGCATGTTCTTTCTTTAGCTCTTAAAATAGGTCAGGGCTTGTGATTATTTCAGCGTTCCCGTTTCTCTTATTCCATTCTACAGTTTCCCAGTTTCTGTGTCTCTCTTGGGGAACCATGGGGAAAACAAAATGTCTACTGAGCAGGTTTTCCTCAGAAATAATATCACAAATATAAAACGTATCCTTCCTTGAACTCATCAGCAGGGAAGATAGGCTAGGAAGGCAATATTCCAACAGAGTTTTCTAGAATCCCTCAGTAAACTTCAAGGAGAATAGGTGTCTCAGGAGGGTAGCCAGGCAGTAACCACAATAGGAAGTGGATGAAACATGAAGAGACATTGCAGAAACCCCACCTTGCCGTCTCCTGCATATCATCACATACCTCTTGAGATGACTTCTGGCCCCAGTGGAGTTCAGCTATGACGCGGCCATGGGCTGCAGGTGTCTGATGAGATTCTTAAAGATACCAGAGATGGTTAAACTGCTCATTAACTAAATGATTGGGACACCAGTGAGACTGCGAATGGCGGCTTTTGTTTGACATATTCTCCTTATAGTGGCAAGCCAGGATGTGTGTGTGTGTGTGTCTGTGTGTGTGCACGCACATTTGTGTGCATGTGTGAATATATTGCAGAGCTGTTTGTATGTGTATTTGTGTGTGTCTATGTGTATGCTGCAGAGCTGTTTGTGTTTGTGTATAAATGTGTTTGTGCATGTGTGTGCATGCTGCAAAGCAGTGTTTGTGTTGTATTGTGTTTATGCTGCAGAGCTGTTTGTATATGTGTAGCTGCTACAGAACTGTTTGTGTGTGTGTGTGTGTGTGTGTGTGTGTATGCGGCAGGGCTGTGTGTGTATGTGTATATGTTTGTGTTGTATGTATGTCTATGTGTGTGTGTATGCTGCAGACCTGTTTGTCTGTAGGTGTTACAGAATTGTTTGTCAGAGCTTCTATGAAGATGAAAAGAAATTTGCAGGCCATTCTCTCCAAGCATGTGGGTCCCAAAGATAAAGCTCTGTTTATCAGGTTTGGTGGCAAAGTACCTGGTGGTCCCTCATCCAATTCTTTTGAGATACTGTCTGTCACTGGCTTGTCATGTACCAAGTAGGATAAAATGATGGGTCAGCCACCCCCAAGGATCCCTGTTGGCACCTCCTGAGCTCTAGAAACACAAGTGTGCACCACCACACACTGCGTGGCTTCTGGGGATCTAACTCAGGTCTTTACACTCTCTAGGCAATCACTCTGCTCACTGAGCCATCCTCAGCCCAAACAATTTGATACTGCATATTTGCAGTATCCGTTTGAAATCCATTACTCCACCTTGTCTTCGGTCTTACTCTTGTTTGGTCGGGGCTGTCTTAGAAGGCTGAGTACTCCACCTTGCCTTTGGTCTTACTCTTGTTTGTGTCAGGGCTGTCTTAGAAGGCTGGGTTTCCTTAGATCTTCGTGGGGACTAATTAAGCAGAGATCAGTGTCTTTGAAACATTACTGATTGCTTCATATTGGACACTTTATGTAAATCTTACTAATCACCTTGTTTGTCTCAACATCAGACCACAGTGCTGTCATCCTGAGTGACAGGAATACTCATCCTTTAAAGTTGTGTATAGCATCAATTAAAGGCATCTAAATAATCTTAGACACAAAAGAATGTATTGCCAAGGGCTGGGAGATGGTTTAGTGTGTGAGGTATTTTGTCTTAGTGTCCTATTGCTGAGAAGAGACACCATAACCACAGCAACTCTTATAAAGGAAAGCATTTAATTGGGTGCCTTACAGTTTCAGAGGTTTAGTCCGTTGTCATCATGGTAGGGAACATGGTAGCACATATACAGGAGTGGTACTGGAGAAGTAGCCAAGAATTCTACATAAGATCAAAGGCAGCAGGGTAAGAGAATGACACTAGTTGTGGCTTTCTCCCAGTGACACACTTTCTCCAACAAGGCTACAGATACTCCAGTAAGGCATCATCTGCTAATCCCTCTCAGGTAGTGTCACCCCTAATGCCCAAGTATCCAATCTATGACCTTATGGGGGGTCATTCTCATTTGAACCACCACAATACCCGTGCAAACATGAGGATAGACTTTCAATTCCCAGGGCCCAAGTGCAGTCAGGTGGGTATGGCAGCCTTCCCATAATTTCAGCATGCAAGATGCAGAGCTAAGGGTTCTTCTGGAACAAAGTGACAGGCTAGACTACTTAAATCTGAGAACTCTAGCTCCAGAAAGAGTTTCTGCCTCAATATGCAAGGGGAAGTGCACTCAACGGCGATACCCAGTGTCCACCTCTGACTTCCATAGGAATGTGTGCACACACCTTGATCTACATGTATGAAAACACAAATACACACATATAACCACACACACACACACACACACACACACACACACACACACACACACCCATGGAAAGGAAAGTTGGTGAAGAATAGAGCTAAAGAGATGTCTCAGCAGTTAAGAGAACTAAGAGAACTTGCTGCTTTTGCAGAGAACTCAGGTTGGATTCTCAAAACCCACATGGCCTCTCATAGCCATTGGTAACTCTGGTTCCAGGGGATCTAACGCCCTCTGCTGGCTTCTTCTGACACCAGATACATACAGTGTACACAAATACAAGTAGTCAAAACACCCATACCCATTTTTAAAAATCTAAGAAAATAAGGTGCCAGGAATTACAGATTTTCCCATGCTCAGATTCCCTCAAAGCTCGACCTTTCTCACTTTTTAAGTCCTCTTCCCCATGGCATCCCAGGAACCTCCACGGGAAGCTCACACCCCACCCCTGTTCATCAGCATTTCCACTTCCAGCACCTGCAAATCTCAGTGCCAATCAATCAATATCTGTGATTTTCAGCGCTGCCAAGCATATGGGCACGTACCAGTTTGCAGAGAGTTAAGCAATGTTATGTATCTTTCACTTAGGAAGCAAAGTTAGATTTAGAAACCCTAAGATGAAACACTAAGTCTCAGAAGCAGCTCTATTGAGAAACAGGTGGAAGATGAGGACAGTTCTTGGGTCTCTGTGTATCCTTGGGAGTTGTCTTATTTGAGAGAACATCTTCGTGACGGGCAGGGACAGTTGGGCACCTAGCTCAGAGAGTGAGAGGCAGCAAGGGGTAGGCATGAAAGCAGTGGAATATAAATTTGATAAGGACATGTAGAATCAATACTAATATAAGAAAGTAAATAGAACTTTGATTTATGCAATTGTTATATTTTAGAATCGATTTGCACCTCCTAATTGTCCTTAACATTAAGACTGGAATACAAAGCACCGGCCCCATACCTGTGACCTTTGTGTTTTATGTTCTGTTGTCTTCACACAAGGTGTGTGTGTGTGTGTGTGTGTGTGTGTGTAAAATAAACTTTCTCATTTTATGTAAAAATTGCCCTGCCGTCATTAGGTCTCTCTCACCTCGCTCAGATGGCCAGATTTGGCAGCAAGTGCCTTTGAGCCTCCTCCCTCCTTTTGATTATCCTAATTTGAGCAGCATGTCTGCTCACACCACTGGGCACCAACGTGTGAAATGGACAGCCATTGGAGTCTGCTGTCTGAGAGTGCCCTGACTTGATCAGCCACTTAGCTGATTACAGGCAAAATGGACTTAGATGTTTCTGCTCTGTTATCCACAAAACTGTGTAATGCCCTTGTATACTTGATGAAGTGCCAATAACATGTGTGAGTTGAAGGAATGATTCCTCTCTGTCCTTCTCTCCATCTGTCCTATCCCTCTCTCTCCTTCCCTCCCTCCTTTCTTTTTCCTTTCATCATTTCTTCCTCCCCTCCTTTCTTCTCTTCTTCCCTTGCTCATTCCCTCTCCTTCTCTTCCTTCCTCTTTGTCTTTTCTTTGTTCCTACGTCCCTCAATCGTCCCTACTGAGTCCCTATCCTTGCCAGCCAGCCTTCTTGAAACATTCTGAGTGTCCCCGGAGTGACTTCTGCAGTTGCTGTTCTAGGAGTTGCCTGCAGCTTTTCGCCATGCAAACCACAGCAGCTGCAGACAGTCGCACATGGGAACCCACGCCTTCCCTCTTTGTCTCTGTTCTCTGATGCTTCTGGAAACGTATACAGGAAATGAAACCAGGAAAGCAAATTGGATATAAAAAGAACATTTCCAACAAAAGGAACTCAGTCTTAAAGAACATAAAGTTGGAGGAGGCCACAGAGACAATATTAGCAACCCAATTATCTTGCAACTTAAAGAGAAAGAATCTGGAAGAAGAGAAAGAATGAGTTGATATTTCTTAATTCGTTGTTACCTTTTGATATAAATACTGGTTATTCCATATGGAAGGTGTGGAGACTGGGGGCCATTGAAGTTACTGCCCAGTGCAGAGTGCCAATGAGTCTACTCGCTGAGGAGCCACGCTCAGCCACTGCAGTGTGGGCTCAGGAGCCACGCTCAGCCACCGCAGTGTGGGCTCAGGAGCCACGCTCAGCCACCGCAGTGTGGGCTCAGGAGCCACGCTCAGCCACCGCAGTGTGGGCGTTTCCCCCCAATCACCAAACAGCGGATGAGAAGAAATAACCCAGCACCCCTGCTAAAGAAAGAACGTCCCAGGAAGAGGAGAGTTTTCAGAATGAAAATGAAATCTGAAATTGCATTTGGCTTTATTTCTTAGCTAGCAAGTTGAATTTTCCATTTCCTGCCCTTCCCTCTGCTTTAATGGCCTGATTTGGTGAAATAAATTTCACAAGTTTAAGGAATATGAGTCCTTCCCGCTTGCTCTTAAAAACTACAAGGCTGGGGCCGAATCTTGTGAAAGGTGCCAAGTGAGATGGTGCCATAGGGGAAATGCAAGGTGCTTTCGAAATGGCAACGGGAAAGCCCCTTTGTATTCTGACCTGTGAGTCACTTCTTGTGGTCAACTTTTCTTTTTTAAATTTGAATCCACTTATTGTCCTCTTGCCACACTGACAACACTCTGACACCCAGTCTAGTAACTGGAGAAGCAGTAGGGTCCCGTGCGCTCTGGTCCTCCTCT
>NC_022012.1:88360975-88367614 GCF_000317375.1 Microtus ochrogaster
CCTCCTCTCCCTCTTCCACTCCTCTCCCTCTCCTCCCTCCTCCCCACCTCCTCTCCCTCTTCCACCCCTCTCCCTCTCCTCCCTCCTCCCCACCTCCTCTCCCCCTGCCCCTCTCCATCTCATACTTCCCAGTCAACAAATTCTGACAGGTATTAGTTATGTATGTTCTCCTGTATCTCAATATTTTCCTTTGAATCTGCTTTTCAACTTCCCACTGCTTGCACAGTTAGCTTTTCCTTTTATAGACCTGTTGCTAGAATGTCAGGGACTGTTCCATCCCGTTAACCCCCTGTGAAGAGTCACGCTGCCTTGCAGGTTGGAATATTCGGTTTGGCCCCTCTCCTTAGCAGTCCCCATTCCCCACTGGCACTTAGGTGGGGTCAGAAGGCAGCATCCCATTTATGGATTTTGAAGCAGACTTTTAAAAAATTTATTTTCACGCTGCTCCTTGTACATGGTACTGAAAGAGACTTTTCAAAAACTGGCTTGGTGCCTTTGCGGAGTTTGGATGTTGAACTCAAGTTTTCCTGGCCAGAAATCTAGGGTTTTTGCTTTCAGTTGAGAGTCCTTAACTGTTGAATTGCCGTGATGGATCTTCTGCTTCCTCCTCAGCCAATGAGGAAGATAGAATAGGAATATTTTGGAATCACAAGAAGAGTTAAATGGGACAGTGGGTGGAAGATCCTTGGAGACTTGACTGAGGAATGCAGGACACATCCCCTTCTACACACAAATACTTCTCATGCTAAACTAATCAATCTTTAAATACATGTTACTTAATATAATAATGTGTATGAGTGTTTGCCTAAATGTGTGTTTATGTTCCATGTGCATGCCTGGTGCCCAAGGATGCCAGAAGAGGGCATCATATCCTCCGGAACTGGCATCACAGACAGTTGTGAGCCACCGTGTGCATGCTGAGACTCACACTCAAGTCTTCTGCAAGAGCAGCTGTGTTTTTTTAACTACTAAACAACCTCTCCATCCCAAAACAGTTCTCTTTAAGAGGAAACGATAATAACACTACTTCACTTCAAAACCAAATTCAGTTTTTTATCTCATGACACAAAGTGCGTGAGATGTCTTGAAAGACCTTGCTAGACTGAACTCAGTGTTTGATGTCTGCAGGACATGTGCGGATCCCCCTTTTGGGAGCAAAGAGAGTGTCCCAGCCTGCCACGGGAGGCTCGCCATTGAGTGCTGGCCTTCTGCAACCTTTCTCCAGAGAGGAATCCTGAGGCAGCCGTGAAGCATGTGGGCCAGAGACAACCTGGCTGCCAAGAGGGCTCAAGGAATTTGTGAGTCACTTCTTATCCGCTCGGATGGATGGCCGAGAAAAACTGGGTGGTTGGAGGTTTCTTACCAGTGGTTAAACAGAATACCCTGGCAGATGGAGGGAGTGATTTGTGGGTAGTATTCTCCCACTCCCCTTGAAAAATCTGCATAGATCTGAGCTGAGATCACTTTATTAACTTCTTTTTTAGTGTAGGAGTGTTGTGGTCTAAATGGAAATGTCCCCTACAGGCTCAGGTATTTGAACACTTGGCCCTCGGGTGGTGGTGCTTTTCGGGGGAGTGATTTACCCTTGCTGCAGGAAGGACATCACTGGGAGCCGGCCTTGAGGGTCCATAGCCTCCCTCCATTCCAGTTATCCCACTCTGCTTCCTGTCTGGGGTTAAAGATGCAGTTTCCCTGTGTCTTGATGCCATGCTTCCCCTACCACACTGCCGCTGCCTCTGAAACCAAACCACAACAGAAATAAACTCTTCCTTAAGCTGCCTTTGGCCATGGTATTTTACCACGGCTACAGAAAAGAACCCAAACTAAATATGCAAGACCTTCTTTTCTTTCTCTCTGTCTTTAATGTTTAAGGACCACTTAATAGAATCTCACCGTATCAGAACATAGAAATGTTGAGTAAATATTTTTATCTGAAAAATGAACACATTATTAAATTTATTGGTAACCAAGCATGGGCTTTGTTCTCCTTTAGGGAGAGAGATGTGGTTATAAACAACTGCAACCTAAATCTGTGCTCTTAGTTAAGCTTACGTTCTTGAAAAATAATAAGATGATAAATAAAACAAAAATGAATAGTGTACCAAATAATTAGAAGGTGTGGGAAAAAAGGAGAGCTCGGGAGAGGAAGGTGAAGCCGTGTTTGTGCAGAGGTGATGCTGCGGGTTAGAGCTGGGCTGCCAGGGAAAGCAGGCTGCTTCTGTCAATACATGCGGTACCCAATGCCAGAAACAACAATGACACCCACATACACACATGTAAATGCTCCAAAATCATAAATCAGAGTAGAAAACTCTTTATGAAGACATAGTCCTTCCTCATACCTTAAAATACATCTTCATCAAGACAAACTTGGAGCTATATGTAGGATTATCTACCTGGAAACATCAGACATTGAGAAATTTAATTATCAACACATATTTCTGGGTTCTCTGTCTAATCATACAATCAAATAGAGTATGGCACCTTAACAGTTGATGAAAACTATTCTCCTTTCCTTCATAGCAGGAAAACTATGTCAACAATCACATCTTTGACATAATTTTGTTTTGAGAACCCTCAAGATCAAAAGTTAGAATGTAGTTTTACTCTAGTAATCAAATAGATTTTTATAAAATAAAATAATTGTAAACATTTCTGAATAAATTATTGTATAAGCACTTTCAAAGATATTATTTTAAAGCACTTAAAAACATATACTCATCTTAAAAGAAAAAAACAACATGACTTACAAATATTGGCACTTTACACTGAAATTTACTTTAAAACAATCATTAGTTTTATTGAAAATATAACTGGGTTGTTTAAAGTCATTTTCTAAATGTGACACTATTTCAAATTTCTACCTTTAGTGTCGGTATAGTTTATAAAGATAAAACTTTATACATTTAGTTTGTGTTTCCTTTGAACTTCTGTATACATAGATTTTAGAGAAGAGATTCTTTTGTGTATATACGTGCATGAGACTGATTGGATTTGCTTAAGATGATATTCTCTAGTTTTATCCATTTCTTTACAAAAGATACAACTTCATTCTGTTTAAAGATGACTAAAATCTCTCTCCCCCCACACACTGCACACACACATACTGCACACACACACTGCACAAACACACCACACACACAGACACTGTACACATACCACATACACACATACATGCATACACACATATCACAAATATCACATTTTCTTCATTTATTTAGCCCATAGTGAAAATTATGGCTTATTCCATGACTGACAATTATAACTAATTCCCTAAAAATAATGTGTACACAGGCATCTCTACTGTGTGCTGACCTTTTCTTCAGGTACATACCCAGGAGTGGTATATTTGGATCAAACAGTGGCCAGCCTTTAAGTTTTAGTTGTTTTAAAGAAAACACTCTATCCATTTCATTTTTAAAGAAAAACAACTACTTTAGTATTATGAATTATTTTGTCAGCCGCTAATGTCAACCATTATGGATGCTACACTAATAGATGAGTTCCCCCAGAACTACATATGGGAACAGATAAAGGAATAAGGAAATGGTTTTTGAGCATTATTAGAAAATTATATTTCATTAAGCAAGACTCTATGGAATTCATGCCCAGAGGAAGGACTCAGCATCTAGATTAGATTATCTTGTCTCTTCCTCAATACATTAATTACATACTGGTATATGCCGTCGATTGTAAAACTTCTCTCTGTCAAACAGTGTACACCATCAACTCACTCTTTGGGGGCAGAAGCCGGTGCCTGGGGTTCACTGTCTTTCATATCTCTCCTGTGCCTGAGACAGTCAGAGCCTCTACTGGGGAAGGACTTTGAGACCCATTACTACAAAGCAACAGCTGTTAATAAATGTATACAATGTCAGCAACTATATACACATTTGATTGCTTTTTCTGTAGATGAAACCTGAAGACGTAGCCACGTTAGTGGCACAAGATCAAAGAGGCACTGTGACAGAGGGGCTGTCAGGGTAGCAGCGGAGCCAGGTGAGGGGGTGCACGTCTGTAATCCCTGCACCCAAGACTATCACAGATTTAAGGTCAGTCTACTCTACATAGTGAATTCCAGGCCAGCAGAGAACACACACACACACACACACACGCATGCACGCACGCATGCATGCACACACGCACACAGCCCTCACTTGGTGACTCACAACCATCTGTAGCTCCAGTTCTGGGAATCCATTGCCCTCTTCTGGCTTCTACAGGTACATGTGCACAGATATACACGCAAGTGTAAGACTCATACACATAAAAAGAAAGAAGAGTTCAGGAGAAGTCACACATCTGGGGCCGCAGATCTTCCTTGGTGAACATCATCTATCTGAAAACGCCCAGGAGTCTCAGAGTTATGGAGAAAAGCCAGGCCACTGTGCAACTTAGCTGGACGAGTCCAGGTATATTTCTTCACACAAAGATCTTGTTGGTGGTGTAAGTGGACTCACAATACAACAGTTTAAGAAGAAAGATGGGTTCCTAACGCCTCCCAGGGATGGAGTGTAGGAGGTCAGACCTCTGAAATAGAGCTCACTGCAATGTAACTTCACTAAATGAGAGGGAAAACCCACGAAAATCAAAAGCTATGTGTCATCATCCTTGAGTGGAGGCTCACCTTTAGTATGTATAAATTACTAGGACATTGTACATAGCATCAGCCTAGCCATAGGTTAGTAACAATCACACTGAAACACAGATTGATGGGATATATGCAGCTGTGTCTACGAAACCCGCACAAGTTAGCTAAGGCCTTTCTCATCTTGATGTCACTGACGTTGGTGGCTGGGTGTCTCAGCGTTTTCACCTGTGAGAAGAGCCAGAGGTCCTTGGTGTTTAGAGAGGAGCTCCTTCCAGCCACCCTCTGCCTCGCCTCTGTGCTCGCTCGGAAACCCATCCCGTGGCAAGCACCACAGAGGCCAGAGTCGCTGTTTAGCCACCCGAAGTTCAGAGAGTGCCGTGCAAGAAGGAAACATGTACCTCGAATCTGCAGTCTATTGTTGAGAATGTTTTCATTTCTATGTGAGCACAATTTTTGCCCGTGTGACATAAACCATTGCACTGAAATTGTTGAAGAATTGGGTGTGTCCGTGTTCTGCCCGTAATTGGCCGTGTTCTCATTGGATTTCTTTCCCTTTTCCTTTTATTTTTATTTTGTTTTGATGTAGACCGGACTGGCCTGGTACTTGCTATGGTGGCCTGGGATGGCTTCAGATTTGCAGCAACCGCCCCCTGTCTTTGCTGTATATTGGGTGTGAATTGAACTTTCATGGATTTGGTTTGTAACTTAATGGGGAAAGTGCCATACATTCACGTTGCTAAGGAAGGTTGATCCTTCCTTGGACTGAGGATCTATGGGTAATTGACAGAAAACTGATACACTAAATGGTAACATGTATTTTCAGCATTCCACCTGCAGCCTCAGGAGGGAGAAGGCTCAGCTTCCCAAGGGCTGTGAACGGAAGAACAAAGGCTAATACAATCTTTCTTCTTGTCGGGACTGTCTGTTCTGTTTTCCTGGCTTGCAGTCTCATCAGGATTTTGCAAAATCACAACCATATTGTTTATGCATATTGCATGAGTCTCACCGGATCATCTTCAAAGTGGTGGTGTGGCGTACTGTCAGGAGCCTCTTTATGTTCCTTGGGGTGGGGTGAGTGGCAGGGATTTCGTGCTTCAAAATATGTTCCCAGGGCTGTGTGTTCATGTGCTGTACATTTAAAAACAATTTCATACTAAACAGCACTTTTATTACTTCCATTTCTGAAGAATGCCCCAAATTTACTTTAATAAAACATTTGTTTATTTTTGAATAATGAACTATGGGAAAAGCAGTAGTATTTATACAGATGAATTATATATTAGTTCAGAAAATACATATTCTGTTTTTGTGAAGATAAATGATAAGTATAATAAAAATGAATTGTTTAATTCTTTGACACATGCAATTTCACTTTTGAAGGGGTCCATTAATGTCATAGTTTTATCCTAATTATTTTTTAAGCTTCATGAAATTGCTGTTGTTATAAAAATATCTTTGCTAAAAATACAACTTAAAAGGATTACATGGTTTTTTTTTTTAAAATTTTTGGTGAGGTGCTGGGGATTGAACCCAGGACCATTAGAATTACAAACCTTAGCCTTCTGAAAGCTATTCTATTTTCTTAAAATTATATGAAAATTTCCATGACAACAGCAAAAACTACTCTCATTTTGGTAATAAGTAAACACAAAAGTATTTCATTCCACAGTAGTTATACACTTGAAACAAAAGACTGCAGACCTAAGGAGTGGACTGTCAGCAGCCATGAGAACTGATTGAATTATCTGAGAAACCATAGGATGTCATCGCCAGTGGGTTTGCTGCAGCCTTGATTGAGCAAAAAAAGGAAGACTGATTTTCACAGGACATCATATTCCAATCCCTGGAACAGTAGTGTCATACTTAATGCAGGGAAATAAGGCAGTGGGCTGCAGATAAGAATGTGCAACACTCTTCCAGGGAACCTGGGTTCTGGTCCTAACACCTCTGTCAGGTGGCTCACAACTAACTGTAACTCCCGCTCTGGGGATCCAGTGCTCCCCTCTGGGTCCTTTAGGTACTACTACTACTACTACTACTACTACTAC
>NC_022012.1:88367714-88379253 GCF_000317375.1 Microtus ochrogaster
ACACACACACTCATACTGATACTCAATTTAAAGTGGTTTTTAAAAACATCTAATAGATCATCCACCTTCTGGAGGTTCCCTGGGAATGAAAATATATTTTATAATATTTTATTGAACTTCTGTTTATACCAGCTATTCCTTTATATGCTTTTCAGATTAATAGCTCTCTAGATTTATTTCCTTGGATTTATAAATACAGGAATTATAGGAACCAAATGGTCAGCAGCCTGTCTAGCCAAAGAGCTTATGGTTCTTGTTTGTTAGGATATGAAAGGCTCCTACACAAACATGCCGAAAAGATGCCAGTCCCGTTGTGCTCTCATTTCCTTGGCTTCTCACTGGAATGGATTTTTATCATTGCCTTCAGTGAGATACAACGGTCTCTTGTGAACTGCAGCAACAAGAAGAGCACAGCCCCAGCAGTTTCAGGCTTCCTGTGTCCCTTCCATGCTATAAAACACAGATAACTTCTGGAACAATGGGAACAAGCTGCTGCTCTTGCAGAGGACCCAAGCTGAGTGGCTCCCGACCTGTAACTCAAGCTCCAGGGGGTATGACACCCTCTTCTTGGTCTCTTTGGGCATCTTCACACATGTGTGCAACCCCCTCCCCACATATACACATAATTAAAACAAAAAATAGACAAATGGAATGTCAAAAGTTGAATTTATGTTAGGTGCTGGGAACGGAACCCAAAGACAGGCTTCTTCAGTGTTCTAGTGGGGACTTTAGCTGGCATTGACGTGTCTCACTGGCAGCTGGAAGTTTGTAGTTGGGTGAGGGTATGAAATCATCCCAATGCTTTGTTTTACACACACACACACACACACACACACACACACACACACACACACACACACACATTTAGTTTCCAGAATAGCCAGAAATCTGGTGACTTTATATACAAATTACATTGGAACACCCTTGGTTTCTAGGTGTGTGCTTCCTTCCCTTGAAAGGCTGATACTTGTCACATCCGTAAAGAGAAGGCAGGCTTCACCTCAGGACTGATTTTCTTCTTTGCTAATGCTGCCAGGTGGAACCAGAAAAAGGCTGGCATAATGGTGCACAAGTGCGGGCCACCTGATCGTCGAGTGTTTCTGTGAATGCAAGTCTGGAGAGAATCTGCATGGCCTGTGTGAGCAGGATCGTAGCTGCTGCTGCTGCTGCTTTTACTGGCAAACAGTGGCCATGAGCCAAAGCCTACTCCACTCTCACAGCTGTTTGAGGTGACTCATTTCCCTTCTTTTCCCAGCTGACCCATTCAGCACGCGGATCGCTATCCTCGTGCTACACCAAGGCTCCCCCACCCACTTTTCAACTGTGGGAGCATTTTAGGAGCTTCTGTTTTCAGGGCTGAGTTGTAACCACCACCAGAGTGTCAGCGGACAGGAGGATCTGAGGAGAAGCCGTGACATGGTGATTTTATGGCCAGGCATTCATGGCTCGGTGTCATCATCTGCCACCCTCTCCTGCTTTCTCTCAAACCACCTCTGACATTAGCCTGGCCTTCTAGCGATGTTGACAGTGCTCAGAGTCCAGAAGGATCATCATGATGGCTAGCACAGCCATCTGACTAGTTGAAACTCACTTCTGGGTTCAAGAAATTCCTGCTGTCTCCAGGGAGAGAAGAGGAAAGCAATAGAGCTGGAGTTACAGGTGGTGTGGGCGGTCCCACATGGGGGCTGGGGACAGAGCTGTAGGCAGGGCTCTGGAATAGCTAGAGATGCTCTCTCATCAGTATCTCTTCTCATAGAAATGCATATCGTGAAGGTGGGCCAATCGCTTAGTTTGTGAGGTGCTTGTTCTGCAGTGTGGGAACCCAACTGTGATCCCTAGACTCCATGTAAAAAGATGGGCATGGTGGCCATGCTTGTAACTCCAGTGTTCAGGAAGCAGAGACAGAGGTACCCCTGAGGCTCTTGGAAAATCAGACTAATCTTAACAGCAAGGCCACAGTTCCCGACGAGGGACTCTGTCTCAAAAATAAAATGAAGACACATTGAAGAGTTCACTGGATATTGACCACTGGGACCCCTTCTCACAAATGCACATGTGAACACGTACACATCAAAGTCACACAAACACACACAAAAGAAATGTGTGTCCCGTGGCTTGAAAACAATAAACACCTGAGACTGTGTTTTTCCCTGCCACTCTCAGTATTCTGTATGAAAATAGCCGACTCTAATTGGTGGAGAATAGCCATGGCTTTTCAAATCCGGATTAGCATGTGTGCCAATGTGTGTAACTCCACCCAAGCTAGAGTCATGTGGGAAAAGGGAGCCTCAGTTAAGAAAATGCCCCCAGAAGATTGGCCTGTAGACAAGCCTGTGGCCTTTTCTTGATTAATGATTGAAATGGGAGGACACAGCTCACTGTAGGAGGAGCTATCTCTGGTCTGGTGGTCCTGAGTTCTATAAGAAACTAGACTGAGCAAGTCAAGAGCAAGAAAGCGAGTAAGCAGCACTCCTCCATGGCCTCTGCATCTGCTCCTGCCTCCAGGTTCCTGCCTGGTTTGAGTTCCTGTCCTGACTTCCCTCGTGACAGATTGTAACCTGTGAGGTGAAATAAGATCTTTGCTTTCCAAGTTACTTTTGCTCGTGGAGTTTCACCACAGCAGTAGAAAATCCAATCAAGATGCTATATTTACAATTGCATGCATCCTCTGTGCATAACAAATGATATGGCCAAAGTGTATGTTATCTATTTATTATGTGTGCATTTTATGTTGTAGGAATTTTACGCAGAGAACGGAGAGGAGACACGAAGAATGCAAGAGGTGCTGAAAACACAAGCATTGACTGTTTGATCCGTACGAGTTAATAGGAAATCAAATTGATCAGAGGAAAAGGGCATTCTAATTCTGGATTTAATTGCCCATTCAGTTTAGCCAAATACCAGTTGACCCCATGTGTAGAGACATAGAAGACCATCTGCCAGGAGGCCTGCTGGGCTCTCAGATTGCCAGGATTGTATTTGCTGAGGACAGAAAGCCACACAAATCGACGTCAGAATGCTAAGGTCTGCTGTGTGAGAGATCGTTACTGCTTGTGGCAAGAAGTGAACAACACTCCTACAAAAGGAATGGGTTGGACCAAATGTGAAAAAAAGGCACAGTCACGCAAGGTAGCCATTAAAAATAACAGGGTATAAAAATGTATTCAGATAGAGAGCTGCCCAGGACACATTTGATGGAAAATTAAAGTCAACAGGAATATAGTTGATGGGATCTTATTTGCATATGATAGTGCACGATGTGTGGATACACATGAATCTCTCTGTCTCTGTCTCTCTTTCACACACACACACACACACACACACACACACACACACACACACACTTACCTTTAGAGACATTCCTTGGGAAAGTTAGTTTCGTATGGTGTAATTTTGGATGATTTTAATTTTATTCCTATGTATGTTCTTATTTTGTACATTTTCATTTCCATAGGAGGACCGTTAATGTTTGTGAATGATGTAAGCACTAAACAAACTTGAAAGCAAGCCAATCACTCTGTTTTTAAGTTCTGAAGACAGAGGTTTTTAAAGTTTCCTGAATTCAAAGTTTCACCCTAAGAGCTGATTGGCCCTTTCTCTCAGGACAGTGACCTGGCCGCCCAGGTACTGAAGTCCATCCGTCCTGGTGGTGTGACAAAAGTCTCTTACCTGGAGTACTGGCCAAACAGGCCACAACACCCACTCACATGCAACTCCTTGGACAGCCAGTGAACATGTGTTAAACACCCAATGTGTGTCTTCATTATATCCCTTTATGTATTATGGATAACTACTATAGATTTTTGATACAATAAGGACAATATATCAAACAATAAACATTAGAGATGGACAGTCTGGCTTTGGACTAGGCCATAGGAAGGTGGGGGCTTCCTTGGATTTCTTCCCTGTATTTTTGTGAGCAAACCTCAACAGAGAAGCATTGAAACAGTGAACGCAGATTCCAAAAACACTGACTACATCCAAGCTCTCCTCTGTCAAAACCCAGTGTGAGAACATTTCTCTATATTCTACCACAAAACAAACAGAACCGATACAAAACCAAGGGGGCATTTTTTTTTCTTCTGTCTTAAGTGGGAACCAAAAGAAGACAATAGATTTTCATCAAACAAGCCACTACCCTGAGCTTACTGATAGAAATGTGATGTGAGTCAGGCCAGAATTTTTGCCCTTTTCTTTTGTCTCCTCCTTCTTCTCCTCCTCCACCTCTCTCTCTGTCTCTGTCTCTCTCTGTCTCTGTCTCTCTCTGTCTCTGTCTCTCTCTCTGTCTCTGTCTCTCTCTCTCTCTCTTTCTGTTTCTTCCTCCCTCTCATTCTCCATGTCATTGACTCCTACCCCTTTCTCTTTCAAGACATGGTCTCTCTGTGTTAACCAGAATGGTCTCAAATACACAACACGCAATCATCAATCTTTTGGTCTCAGACTTCCCAGTGCATGGATAACAGGCATGCATGCACCCTCATGCCTGAAAACCCAGACATTGTGAAAAACCTACACACAGGCTGTTTGCTTTTGTTAATGAAACAGATGTAATTATTTAATATAGACAATAAAATATAACTCATGCTAATTCAGGGTCCTGGTTAATATAAGACTAAGCACTTATCAGAATTAATCCACTTAATTAAAAAAAAAACCTAAACTATTATCAGTACTTTCACTAGCAGTGATGATTTGTAGGTGCATGGAATAGGGTATAAAATGGAATCTCGGAGTCATTTTGATTTGCATCTCCCTGCTGACAAAGGATGTTGAACATTTCTTTAAGTGTTTCTCAGTCATTTGAGATTTCTCTATTGAGAATTATCTGTTTAGATCTGTATCCCATTTTTAAAACCTTGATTATTTGGTTTGTTGCTGTCTAGTTTCTTGAATTCTTTATATATTTCGGAAATCAGCCCTCTGTCAGGCTAGATAACGCAGACACTTAGGATAGGATCAGACTTGTTGGAATAGAATCAACCTTGACTGGAAGAAAAGAATGTCGGTGCAATGATGCCTAATGATTCTTCTATATGCGTGGCTTGGTGCACAGGGAGGCTTCATCCAGCAACTGATGGGAATGGAAGCAGACCCAGAGCCAAACATTAGGTGGAGCTCGGGGATCCCACAGAAGAAGGAGAGACAAGATTGTAGGAGCCAGAGGGGTCAGGGATGCCAAAGAAAATCCACAGAATCAACTAATTTTGGCTCATAGGAGCTCACAGAGACTGAACTGACAGAGACCCTACATCAGACTGATGTAGGCTCTCTGTATATATGTCACAGTTGTGTAACTTGGTCTTCTTGTAGGACTCCTAACTGTGGGAGCAGGGGCTGTCTCTGACTCTCTTACTTGCTTTTGGAACCCATTTTTCATACTGAGTCACCTTGCCCAGCTTTAATACATAGGCGGTGTTAGTCTTACTGCAACTTGATATGCCATGCTTTGTTGATGTTTATGGAAGACCTGCCCTTCCCTAAACAGAAATGGAGGAGGTTTGGATTATGGGGTGGAAAGAGAAGGGCGAGTTGGGGAGAGGGACGAGGAGGGAGGGGGAACTATGTGTGGGATGTGTAATAAATGAATAAATTAATTAATTAAAAGAATGTATAATAAGTAAACTGTGTGTGGGATGTATAATAAATAAATTAATTATTTGAAAGAAAAGAAAAATTATCCAAATGCAGGCCTTATTGTATAAGGGTAAATAAATGTGTGCTTGTAGTTGTGAAAAGGTGACTTAGTGGTTAAGAACACTGGAGGTTCCTGTAGAGGAGAGAGAGCAGATACCAGCACCCATGTTGGGTAGGCCTGTAACTCCTTCTCCAGGGAACCCGACGCCCTCTTCTGGCCTCCTCAGACACCTGCACACATGTACCCTTATTCACAGTCACACACACAATAAAAATAAAATATCAAGGGGCTGGAGAGATGGCTCAGTGGTTAAGAGCACTGGCTGCTCTCCCAGAAGTCCTGAGTTCAATTTCCAGCAACCACATGATGGCTCACAACCATCTATAGTGAGATCTGGTGCCCTCTTCTGGTATGCAGGTAGAATATTGTACACATAAATAAATAAATAAATAAATAAATAAATAAATCTATAAAAAATAAAATATCAAAAAACATAACTGGAGGAATTTTAAAGTTTCATTGCTGATGACCTTGCAGGCTAACACTTACCCTTTCTGAGTCTTTGTGACGTATGCTTGTGACCCCAGACAGCAGAAGATGAAGAACCCAAGCAGAACAAGGGCAATGGGTTTTTGATCCTACTGCACGTGCTGGCTTTGGGGGGGCCTGGGCGGTTTGGATGCTCAACTTACTAAACCTGGATGGAGGTGGGCGGTCCTTGGACTTCCCACAGGTCAGGGAACCCTGATGGCTCTTCAAGCTGATGAGGGAGAGGGACTTAATCGGGGGAGGGGGAGGGAAATGGGAGGCGGTGGCTGGGAGAAGGCAGAAATCCTCAATAAATAAATAAATTAAAAAAAAAGATAACTCTAAAAAAAAAAAAAGAAGGTAACTGATGTACTTTTTTTCTCCTACTTTTTGTATACTTGGCATTCGGGTTAATTTTTGAACAGTGCCTAAAGCATTTAATATTTAAAACATACTGATTTGGGACTATTTTTTCAGTGTCTGAATTCACAGCCTTGGTATATAATTTATGTTTATTTTTAATGCAGATTTCTGCTTTTGGGTGATGTTTTTTACATGTTGACAACTGTATCGTGCTCAGTGTTGACTATGATCTTGATGCCCAGGTCTGATGTCATGCTCCTCCCTTTCTTCCTTGGATTGAAATGCTTTATTATCTTCCATTCAAGAATGATTTCAAAACCAGTAATAAAGCAGGCACCTGAGTTTAATTGATCAGTTGTTAGTTCTACAGTGTCTTTAAGATTGTAAAAGGGACTAAGAAATTGTTTACTTCTCTTCCACCAGTAGTTCAGGTTTATTACTGGATTTTTAAAAAAAATCCCAAAAGTTATAAAGGGAACAAAATCAACCATAACTCTAAGTACTGTGAACATTTTGGGAAAAAGAAGCCCAAATGTTATATTTACAATACAGGCATAAATAAACTCAAACAAGACATATCATTTTATAAACTACACACTTTGCACACTTGAAGAAAAACATTTTAATGAGCTGGCGAGATGACTCAGTAGTGGTGCGTGCTTGCTGCTCTTCTAGTAGACTAGGGGGGGCACTCCCAGTGCCCACATCTACTGGGCAGGCACAACTGCCTGTCGCTCTAGCTCCAGGAGATCTGATGCCCTCTCTGGCTTCTGCAGACACCTACATAAACATGCGTGTACCCTCACACATGTATGCATACGATTAAAAATAAAACGACTCTTTAAAATATTATTATTATTTGGGGAGTGTGTGTGTTTCTGTGTGTGTGTGTGTGTGTGTGTGTGTGTGTGTGTGTGTGTGCACATGAGTAAACTAGGTCAGAGGACAAATTCATGGAGTCACTTCTGTCCTCTGCCTTTCTGTGGATCTAGAGATCAAGCCCAGATCATCAGCTATGTGTGGCATGTGCTTTTACCTGAAGGTTTCTACACATAAACTTCCTACCATGTGATATTTCTTGCAAGCATGAATTATTTCGTGGCTGAAAACAAAGCATTACTGTCCTTGTTTTGAAAAAAAAATAGATCTCATTTACTTATTTATTTATTTACCTACTTACTTATTGAGACAGGCTTTCAGTATGTAGCCCTGGCTGGCCCAGAAGTCACTATGTAGAGCAGGCTGGCCTCCTTCTGCCACCTCTGCCTGTCAAGTGGTGGGATTTAAAAGGTATGCACCATCACCCCCAGATATGTCTTATTGAATTATGCGTGGGTATGTGCACATGTCCACTTGTGCACATCAGAGAAGTGTCTGCAGAAGTCAGTTCCCTGGAGCTGGGGTCGTATACCGGTGCTTGTGGCTTGTGAGTGCTGATATGAGTGCTGGGAACCGAACTTGGGTCATCGGCAAGAGCAGCAAGAGTTCTTAACTCCAGCCCCTGAATTACTGTTCTTGCTCTAATAAAATAACTCAAGGAAGAAGGAGCTTGTTTTGTCTTAGAAGGAGAGCTTCGCCATAGGATCTTGGGGTAGTCGGTCACTTTACATCCAGTCGGGAAGCAGAGAGAGATGAATATGGCTCGGCTCAGTTTCTCCTTTTCATTCAGTGCAGGCTGTAAAGGTGGGCTGTTCCTACTCAGCTACCCCCCTTGGGGACTCCCTCACAGTCATGCCTAGGGATGTGTTTCTAGATGCCACCAAATTCCGTCAGGTTTACAGTCAGCATCTTCCATCAGCCGTGGATTAGAGTATGTGCCTTTCTCTCTGCCCACATTTCTTTGTAACACAGCGTCCTTCAGGTACTGGCCCTACACACTGTGCAGTTTTTAAAGAGGAACCAAGAGGAGTTTTGCTGTGGCAGTGAGCAAGCCATAAGAAGGAGAGAAAGACCAGGGTCTGTGTCTGGCAGGGACAGAAGAGTGATGTTTGGTCTGCAGGCAGAGGTTCACAGTGCAAGGCTCAAGCAGGGGCAGTGGAAGGGGACCAGGGGAGCCATGACACTAAGCAGTGGCATCACAAGGGATGGAGAGGGAGAGAGAAGTCTAGTGAGTTTTAGTAGAGCTTAGGGAAGAGAATCTACTGGATCTTAAGAGGGGTTTGGAAAGTTGGCCTAAGATTGTGAACCTTCAGCTAATATGTAGGGTCCCCAGAAATGTTCCTGAGGAGAGAATCCCATGAGTAATCTTTGGTTTAAAAGAGTCTAATTGTCCTGGTTAGGGCAGTGAATTTACTTATTTCTTTATCTGTTTATTATTTAGGGTCTCACCTAGGTCAAGCAGGCCTTGACCTTGCTAAACAGAGTGTTACTTTGACTTTCTGCTCCTCATGCTACCACCTCCTCTGCCCCTTCTGGCTCCTCCGTCTCCTGAGTTCTAGGCTTATGGGTATGTGTCAGGTTTATGTGGTGCC
The DNA here is from genome assembly GCF_000317375.1 of Microtus ochrogaster. Lineage (NCBI taxonomy): Eukaryota > Metazoa > Chordata > Mammalia > Rodentia > Cricetidae > Microtus > Microtus ochrogaster. The sequence continues at coordinate 88,376,712 of NC_022012.1, forward strand.
AAGGAACACTGTCCCCATGATCTGCAACCCTAGCCCCTTAGGACAGGGATACTTAGCAGGTGACCCCAGAGCTGCGATGATCTTGGAAGTTCCTCTGCTATGCGAATACGCAGGCGGCATGACAGACCAGAAATACACTAAGTCAGAAACACGGCAGTCTGTTTTCAATAAGCCTTCAAGTGATGGTGACTGGTATATGCACTCATGGACCAGTGGAAGAGGAGGATGGAGGGTGGGGGGAGGGAAGCATGCCTTTCCCATGAGTCACCTGATACAACTTGGATTTATTGCCTTCAGGTGTTTTAAGTCAAGGGCAATTCAGCCCGAGGCGTGTTAACACATTGCCCACAGCATAAAGGGAGAGTAAAATTTATTCCTTCACCCAAGGCTCATGCTAAAGTGGCCACCGCCCCGCGCTCTGCTGCATTCCACACGAGTGATACAAAACATATGCTGACCTCAACTATTTTCCAGAGAAACTCAATAGGGGAAAGGAACAAAGCCGCAGGCTCCACCTATCCCTAGATGCCACTATTTCTAACCGGCTGAGGGCTTGCTCCAGCTCCGTTACTTCTGCTCTGGAGGTAGCCGCTGACTTCGCGCCAGTGTAGCACTCAGAAACACTGGCTCTGCTTCGGCTTTGCGTTGTGCAGACTGTTCTGGATGGAGTACGCATGAGATGCTGGCGAGAGTCTCACACACAGGAATGCTGGCGCCCGCCATGTTCATGAGGGCCAGGCTTGGCAGGAGACCTTCCTTTAGGTTCTGCTGAATTAGTTACTTTTCTCGCTGTGATCCAAAAAGAAAGAAAAAAGAACAGTACAAAAAGCAGCTTAAAGGAGAAACAGCTTATTTTGCTTCCTTGGCTTAAAGATGGAACAGGTCCCTCCGAGTGGGAAAGACAGGAAGGCAGGAGTACAAGTGGGCCCATGGCTCTCATCAGTCCGCAGTTAGGGAGCAGGAATGAACTGGGACCGGAAGGGCTTTCATAAAACCTCAACACCGGCCCCCAATAACCCCTTTCCCCCAGTGATGCTTCACAGCCTTCCGAAACAGCGCCACCAGCTGGGGCCAAGTGTGCAATGCACACATCCATTTAGGCATGTCTCATTCAAACCACACCACCTCCAATCGCTTAAAGTGCTCAAGCCTGCCAGCTGGGGCTTTGCAGCCAGGAGCCTCAGGGTCCTGCCCTGAGCTGGCAGCCGTGCAGGGGGGATAGGGCTAAGCCTCTTCCTCTGCTCCCCCAGAGGAGTTCACTCAACGTTCTGGCCTCAGTAAAACCACAGTCCCTGGGAGCCTGCTTTTCCAACACATTATTTTGTTTCATAGACAAGTTATAAATCCAATCAGACACCCCTGGTACCTGAAAGGAAGCATAGGCCATAAAGAACTTCTATTTTCTTGGCTGAGAACTACCACCCATGCTCCCGCGGTCCCTTCCAGAGACTGGCCACATGCTCCTTACTGGCAATCGGGAACAGTGGAAAACTTCAGACTGTGGCTCAATCAGCCATGTGGCAAAGCAGCAGCCAAGGGGTTACCCGAGAATCAGGGCTGCAGCGGCTCTTCACAGGCCACTCCTCTCTCCCTGCTGGTGCTGAAGGCGGCTGCTGCATCACCTCAGTCTGTACGTTACGTCCAATAGGAAAGCCGGGGTGGGCAGTGTGGAGAATGAGTTACATTATAGATCTGGATCGAGGGTTATGAACGTCGGTGGTATGTTAGTTTTCTATTGCTGTTAAATAAACCAAAGAAAACAAAACTAAGAAAAGACCAGCAAGATGGCTCAGTGGGTAAAGGCGCTTATTGCCAAGACTAACAATCTAAGTTCAGGCCCCAAACACACACAGTAGGTGAGAGTCCAGCTCACAAGTGGCCTTCTCACCTCCACGTGACTTCTGTGGAACGCACAGGCACACAGAGTCTTGTGAAGCTGAAGATTCTGGGTCTCAGTTTCAATCCCAGGAAAGTTGGCCTGGGAGAATCCCTGAACAATCCTGTGTCTTCAGTCTCTGAACCCCACCGGACATGAGAGCAGAGAGCCTGGAAGGCCCCATGGCCCACGGGGAGCCTGTGTCCCTGACCCTGCCTGTGTTTCATGGTTCCAGCTGGTTCTCAGTCCTGGTGACACAGCCTAGAGTCACGGGAGGGACTGAAGAGTTGTCCAGATGAGAATGGCCTGAGCTATGTCTGTGGGAGACTGTCTGGATTGCGAACCGATGCGGCCGAGCCCAGCTCACTGTGGGCAGCACCATCCAGGCAGATGTCCTGGAATGAAAAAGATAGCTCTCTAAGCAAGAGTCTGCAAGTGAGCCTGGAGTAACCAGCAAGCAGCACTCCTCTGCAGTTCCTGTCTCCAAGTGCTTGACCTGAGTTCCTGCCCTGACTTCCCTCAGTGATGGGTTGGAGACCTGGATGTGTAGGCCAAATAGACCCTTTCCTCCCTTAGTTGCTTTTGCTCAGGGTGAATTATCACAGCAACAGAAAGCAAAACTAGCTGGCTTTGCTGTCGCCTGCCTTTCTTGTTTTGAATTTAAAC
>NC_022012.1:88379555-88396157 GCF_000317375.1 Microtus ochrogaster
CCAAACCCATGAACACATCCATACCCGTACACTTCCCTTCCCTCTTGTTACGAGCCCGCGTGACAGTTTTCTGATGTTATCCTAGCTTCCTCAAAGCTGAGGCATCCCTTGCTCCCGAGCTCTGGGTCCTGTATCAGATCTCTCTTGTGCACAAAGACTGAACTTTTGGGGGGCAGGAAACAGATTACAGCTTGGTCCTGAGTGCCAATCAGAGAGCCCTAATTCCGCTACAGGTGGGGAGGTCTGCCAGAAGTTAGATTAGAAGAAAACCCACAGTGCAAGAAAGGCCAAGGGTAATTTCCTAGATTCTCAAGAGCCAGGGTTCTGTTACATACTTTTTTCTCTTATCAGGAAGCCCATAAGTGCAGGCCACCCACCCCAAGTCTTTTAGCCCTGAGATTATTCCTTGGGTCCCTGGCAGTGCATCAGCCTGTCCGGGGCACTCTGTGACCCATGCTTCCTTCTGGGGCTGTTCAGGATTGTTGTTGACCAGGTTTCTGAAGCTTCTTGCTAATGATAAGAAACAGTCACCTTAGGAGCAGTGAAGGGCCCTGAGGATGCCAGTCGCCAAACAGTGAGGGGTGAGTACACAGCGTAGATGGGAATTCACTTTTTCCCTTCACTGACTTCAAAACCCAGTTCTCTGCTGAGATGCAGACAAGCTGTCTCAAAAAATCTGATCTAAAGTTGCCAAGGAAAATCAGAAGAGAAGCAATTAGAATGATTTATCCAGTCTCATCTAACTGGTTATCAGCAAAGTGATTGAACATAGCATTGATTTCCAATAGGTAATTTGTCTCAGGGATGGCGAACACTATCCAGTGTGCAGTGGCACAGGGCATGATGGGGGAGCCGTTAATTTCAGAAGCATATACTTGACATTGAACATTCAGCTTAAATGTTTACATCAAAAAGAAGTTCTAGTTAGTTAGTTATATTGGTTAGTTCAATAGTTAATAGTCATACTAGTACAAAGGGACATTGACACATTCTCCCTTTCCATGATTAGGAATTTATGTGATTGTGAATACAATTGAATTCATACAAAAAAAGCAGTTTTTCAAGAGGTAAATATGAAAAGATTCATCTTCAGACCCTTAGAATGCCTTAAGAAATATGGCCTGTTTCCCTTTGGGGCTTGATACTCAGCTTCAAAGGTCACTGTGTTCTGACAACTAAAGTGCCACATCTCTCGCTGAGTGCCTCTGAAACTTGAGTGTGAAGAACACATCTTGCTTAAGGGGCATGATCAGGAGCTAAGGGTCTGTATGAAGCCAGAGATGCTGCCTGGGGACAGGAACCGGGGCTCCTGCTGCTATGTAGATCATATATTTGTTTAGAGACAAGATCTCACTGTAGTCTGGGCTAGTCTCAAACTTTCTCTGTAGCCCTGAATAGTCTGAAACTTGCTGTCCTCCTGCCTTTTTCCTGTCCCTGGTGTTGGGATTATAGGCATATGCCACCATACCCAGCTTTGCTGGCTAGTACTTTTTCGTTTGACACACACTAGAGTCACACGGGAAGAGGGAACCTCAATAAAATCTGGCCTGTAGGCATGTGTGTGTGTGTGGGGGGGGGAGCATTTCCTTGGTTGATTAATGTGGGAGAGCCCAGATTCCTGAGGGGGGGCTGCCATCCCTGGGCAAGTGGTCCTGGGTTCTATAAGAAGGCAGGCAGGGCACGCTATGGGCAAAGCAGTAAGCAGCATCCCTAGGTGGGTGGCCTCTGCTTCAGCTTCTCCTCCAGCTTCTTGCTTGCTGCCTTGACTTTCCTCCTCAACTTGCCTTTTGCTCATAGTGTTTGTCCCAGCAACAAAAGGCAAAGTAAAACCAGCTCTGGACTTGATTTGAAGATTCAAGGACCCAGAAGATAAAAATGAAGACAAAGACTGAGAAAACTGACAACCCTGGAGCCAGGGCTTTGAGCAGCTGTAATCTGCTTCTCTTCACTAGATAAAAGACCCCAAGGAAAATTCTGGAACCATTTTTGGTAACTAGTTTTCTCACAAGTAAATGTGATCATCATCATGACATTTGCTCCAGTCAAATGGCAAAACAGGCAGGCAAGGGGTTCTTCGTGGCAGGCCTTGCGCATAATCACTACTACAGATACATTCCCATGGTGTGCTCCATGGTGCTTTGAAGGAGAATGTTTATGGTTACACCCAGGGAAAAACAACTTAACAAAAGATGAGGAATCAATTTCTCTCCATATGGGAAAACAGCCCAGTGTCTTTCTTCACTAAAAGCTAGGAACGTCTTTGGGGTCAAAGGACCTTATTTCAGAAGTCAAAATGTTTAAGCCAAAACATCATCTTCTTCTGGTTTCGCCATAGTCAGAGTATGGGAATGCCAGAAAGCGGGGTGTTGCGGGGGGCTGACTTTTCCTGACTTCTATTCTTGGTGTACTCCTCTCCTAGACACCATATAGAGGATGTGAAGGCAACCTGAGGCACGTTGGCACTTAGAATGGGGATTGACTGTCCTGCATATTCCCAGCCCCCCTTATTCCATTCAATAAAGCCTTATGAGCTCCAAGGCAGTGATGCTCAGTGGTACCCTGTTTCCTGTGACCCATTTTGCTGTACAGGCACTTTACACTTCCACGAGAGGGTCCCCCTTAAACTCCCACCTATAAATCCATAATAAACTTCTCTCTAAAACGTATCCTCTTTGGTCTGAACATTTTCTTCTTCAAATTTGTGAGACAAGAAAGTGCAAGGCTTCAGCTTAGGGCAGCTTGGGCCATCTAGCATCTGGGACTCTCTATTCCCTCCAGACTCCACCGTTCTCAAAGGCATCCCAATATACCCATGTCATTTTCAACAGTTTGGCAGAGAGAAAGCAGTTGATGGGAAATAGTTAACCACCATGCTATGTGTGGTTTCATTGAGATTCACTTCAACTGGCGACTGCTGACATTCATAGCTGCTTCATAAAAACCGAGGCTGACTGTAATGACTAGGCAAACTGTTTGCTCTCTTGTGGACTTAGGACTTTGAAGGGCTTTGCAGACAACGGTGGGCCTTTGACGAGATGCCACTGCATGCGAGCTGAGCAAACACGCAATGTGTGCCCTGAGCAGGAGGACTTCTGTTTGGTTAATGGAAATCTCACAGCTGAACAAACTGCAGACTGGTGTTTGTCAGGGGGCCTTTCTTTTCCTGTGTAAACCAACCAGGAAGGTGAACTCCTGGCGGGTAACCTGCAGGGTGCCTTCTGGGTAAACAGGAGATCTGCAAAAAGCATTTGTCTACACCTTCCCTGTTTGCACCTGATGACTTTCCCAGTGAATTCTAATGTAAGGGGCTCATTTAGCCACCCTATCCCTTTCTCTCCTTCCCACCCTGTCTGGAAGAAGTAGAACCTATACGTTCACTCCTTTAGTCTGCACCACGGAGTGGGATGGCTTGGCATTCAAGGCTTTCAACAATCTGTGTAACTGACTTGGAGTTACAGGTTTTTAAATGACCAGGGAATAACTTCCCCTCTTGATAGGGTCTCAGCCAAGCGAATAATGGTAGCTACTACTCCAGGCCTTTTTTTTTTGTAATGACCTTGAAACAAACAAACAAACAAACAAACAAACAACTAGAATAGCAGTCACTCTTAGACCAATAAAGACAAGACAATGATTGGGAATGAGTGGAAACAGATTGGTGGTCAACTCAAATTTCTTTTCAAGAAATCACCATTTGTCTTCTCTAATTTATTGAAACCATTACAGAGATACCTGTATCTCCGCTTCTGTTTCCCTCCCACTCTGTGTTGGCCTAGCTTGAAATTATTCACGTCACAAGTCACAGGACGTGGCTTGATGGTTCTTGACGGTCCTTGACGCACCTCTGCATCTTGAGAGGTTGCCGAAGGTGTCCACATTGTTTTCATTTTTAATTATTTTCATGTGTATAAGCGTGCTTGCTTGTCTGTATCTATGCCACATGGATGCAGTGCCAGTTGAGGCCAGAAAAGAGTGTTGGGTCCCCTTGAAAGAGGAGTTAACAAGAGATTGTGAGCATCAGTGCTGGGAACCAAACTATTCTACATTTCTTCCCAGAACCTGATCTGTACTTTTTGCCATTCATTTATTGGTTTTCTATCTCTCCCCATGAGGAATGAACTTTCTGAAAGGAGTAATTTATCCAACGTGCTCATTACTGTATTTCCAGTGTGGCTAATAGAGGCTAGAGCATGCGTGAGAAGAGGGATGGATGGATGAGCTAAACAACCACGTGTGACAAAAGAGACTCCTGTAAGCCATTTTTTTTTGGGGGGTGGTATCATGGTTAGCTTAAAATCTTCTAGCAACTTGTGTGTAGATGTTAACCACTCTCGTCCTTACTAATAGGAGGTTTTCTGTTTCACTATTTTTCCTGAGAGCATTTTGTGCACAAGTATACTTCTGATTATATGGGTGTTCATGTGTATATGTGTATGAAGGTCAGAAGTCAAGGCACTGTTCCCCCCCGAACACACACACTCACTTTGAAACAGGGTCTCTCACTGGCTTGAACTCAGTAGTCCAGGGACCTCAGGGATTCACCTCTCTGCCTCTCTACCACCACGATTACAGGTATGTGGTCCCACACCCAGCTTTTCACATGGGTTTCTGGGTATCAGATTCTAGATTTCTTGCTTACAAAGAAATCACATCACCAACTTAGCTATCCCCCATTGTAAGAACACATTTTGAGAATGGCAAAAATCCATAACAAAGGAATCATATTTCTGCACTATTATACACACACACACACACACACACACACACACACACACACACGCACACACACTCATACACCTGACCTCCTAGATAGGTCGTGAACAAGAAAACCATCTCTTATGTCCAGCCACTAACAGTTGGAGCCTACTTTCTTTAGACTCAAACATTTTCTAACCTTGTAAAATTCTATCAGAAGAATGAATTACTGGGACTAAAATGATTATCAGTCAGGCATGGTGGTGCATGCCTTTAATTCCATCAGTGAAGAGGCACCAGCAAGAGGGTCATGAGTTCAAAGTCAGTTTAGGATACATAGCAAGATCTTGTCTTCAAAACTGAGGTCTGGAGATGTAGCCCAGGGGAAAAGTTTTGTCCTTTGATGCCCAAGCACCTTGGTTTGATCCACAGAACCGTAAAACAAAATAAAAATGAACAGATAAATATAAACACTAATAAAACAAACTAATGCATAAAAATACCAAGACTTGGAAAGATTCTGACATCTATATTTGGAAGTGTTACCAAGGAAAATACCAGATGCTCAGCTACATTCTAATTTCAGGTAAATAACAAATCATTTTCTGCTTTACTACCACATGGAACATACATAAAATAAAAACTATTCATTGCCTGATATAAAATTGTAACTGGACAGACTGTGTTTTTATTTCCCATGAAATAAAACATGAAATAAACAGCTATGAAAAAGACAATGCCACAGATTCAGAATTTGAATCTAATTTTATAATCCACTTTTCTTTCCATTGCTCTACACAGACAATCCAGAAGGGAAAACTCTCTTTGGGTGTTGCTGTTGTTGTTGTTGTTTTGAACTCACTGAGATCTGCCTGCCTCTTCCTCTTGAGTGCTGGGATTAAAGGCGTGCACCACCTCTTGTGTTTACGGTTTCTCCTTTCCACACAATGTGTAAAGATAGAACTCTATAATTCAGTGGTAGAGCACCTGCCTGGTATGACCAAGGGCTTAGATTTAGTTCTCAGCTCTCTAAAACCAACATGAAGATACCTAAGAACATTCAGACAGCCACCATGTTTCAGTTAGGGTTTTATTTCTAGGAAGAGACATCATGACCACAGCAACCCTAATATATGAAAACATTTAATTGGGGTGGCTCACTTACAATTTCAGAGTTTCAGTCCATTATCATCATGGCAGGGAGCATGGTGGCATGCAGGAAGACACAATGATGGATGCTGGAGAAGTAGCTAAGAGTCCTACACATTCTCCAGGCCACAGGAAGTTAGCTTGAAACACTGGGTGGTATCCTGAACAGAGGAGACCCGGAAGCCCTCCCGTGCGGTGACACACTTCCTTCAACAAGGCCACACCCACTCCAACAAAGCCACACCTCCTAATAGAGTCACTCCCTTTGAGATTATGGGGGCCAATTAACTCAAACTACAAACTACCACACTCCAGGTACCAATCTTCTAGCTTTTCTCTCTACAAAGAACTGAGATTTTAATGCTGAATATGATGAACAGCTTTTTTAGTTATGCATTCCACCCAGCTAAGAGTAAGTATTAATATCCAATGACTTTTCATTACCAGCACAAGTAATTATATCTAGATAATTCCATTGATAATACAATGAGGTCAGTTTAAAGGTTGGCTTTGACACTGAGGGTGTTATAAAAAATTCATTTATTTTTGATCTCATTTCCTAATAGAAATCCCAAACCTAAATGGAATTTTGGAAATCATCTCCATGGCAACTAGTTACCACCTTCGTCATAGTCTGGACAGTGTGAAATTCCCCAGAAAAGATCCAATATTTATGTAAGTCTGACTTTCAAGTCAGTAAAAAAGAAAAAAAAAATATTCACAAAATAGAACTATATATCCAAACTTGAAACTGAATGGCTTTCAAAATATTTACTATTTTTCTGAAACCATCCTGACAAGAACTAATGGATTGCCTTGTGATATTCAAGGATCCTGTTTCCTTTATAGCAACCTGTGCCCAACAGTGAAAATTCATTAACACGGTATGAAAGCAGGATACATAAATTACTTAGAGCCACATAAATAGAGCTTTAAAGTGCCCGGATAGTTGCTAGAAAAAAATTTATGCATCATTGCAACACTTTTCACAAATAAGTATATAAAATGTCAACAGTGGGGTCACATGCAGCTCAGTGGAAAAGGGCTTGCTAAGCTCACGGTCCTGGGTTCAGTTTCCAGAGGGATGAGGAGAAGAAGGAGAGAGAGGAGGAGGGGGAGAAAGAGGAAGAGGGGGAGAATTAAAGAAGATATCTTTCCCTCCCCTTTTTTTTTTAAATTTCTTTTGAAAACCAGGGTTGAAAACTACAGTCTATAATGGTTTGAATGAGAAATGTCCCCCATAGATTCATGCGTCTGAACATTTGGTCCCCAGCTGGTGGCATTGTTTGGGAAGGTTACAGAACTTTTAGGAGGTACAGCCTTCCGAGTTCTGGAGAGTGTCATGCCTGGGTCTCTAGGCCAAGTCTTAGATTTGTTGATTTTCCTTATGTTAATGTAGTTAATCACTTTCCCCTGTTGCTATGAAAAAACACAACAATCAAGACGACATATAAAAAGAAAGGTTATTTGGGTTTCCAGTTCCAGAGAGAAAAGAGCCCCTGATGGTGGAGGGCAAGCGTGGCAACAAGGAACAGTCAAGGCGGCAGGAACCAGAAGCTGAGCACCGTTCATATCTTGAACCACAAGCATGACGTGGAAAGAGTGAGCTAGAAGTAGCCTGACATGGAAAGAATGAACTGGAAGTAGCCTGGCCCTTTTGTTCTGAAAGCCTGTCCCCCTGTCATATACTTCCTCCAGCAAATCTGCTACTTAAACCACCTCAAATAGTGCCCGTGACTGGAGACTAAGCATTCAAATGCTGAGATGGAGTTAGAAAGAGAAGAGATTTATCAGGAGATATGCCCTGAAAGAGACCCAGGGAAAGAACTGATCTTGCACAACAAAACCCTACCTAAGACAGGAGACTAGAAAAAATCACTAGCCCAGAGGGCCACAAACAGCAAGATTGCCTCTTAAGCACAGTTCTTCCCTTTTCCTCTTCCTTGCCACTAGCTCTGCTCTAGGTCTGAGTGTGCCTCCCCTGGGGTTGAGATCTCTGGTATTTCTCCCAAATGCAGTCTATCAGACTGAAATTGAACATGTTTTCAGTGTACTTTAGATCTATGAGCACGTGCTCATCTACATTAGGCCCAGGCGTTGGAACCCAGAGGATGCAGAGTCCCAGTCCTTCATATGGGATTCATTCATCAATGAGTTTATAGAATGATGTGCTCCTGAAGATTACTGAGGAAAACATTTCAGACTTAAAGATAGTCTGTTTATGTGACTGTGTTCATAAAAATATCACACTGCACATGGCAAGAGTGTATCTAAGGAGAGGATAAAGGGAAGGGAGTGGGAAGGAAAAAAAGGAAGGGGAGGGGAGATAAGAGATGGAAAGAAGGGAAGAGAAGGGAAAGGGAGAAACGGAGAGGAAGAAAAGGGAAGGAGAGAGGAGGGAAAGGAATGGAGGGGGAAAGGGAAGAGACAGAGAGAACAGTGGGGAAAGGGGAGGAAAGGGAGGGGGACAGGCAGGAAAAGAAAGAAAGGGCAAGAGAGAGGAGGGACCACACTTGGTTTGGGTTTACACACACTTCCTAGCAGCAGCATCCATGACTGTGGTGGCCTGGTCAAAGGTCAGGTGACTGTAAACAGCACAGGTGCCATCCGTGCCTTTGAGTCTGTACCATCTGCAGCCCATTTTATCAGCAGACCTACTACACTGCTTCTCAAACCAAATTTATCTGTTGGGCTGATCCAAACTTTGCCCTCTTTGGGTCTGAAGTGAAAGCAGTTTTTCTCCCCAGCTGGGCAGCCCAGCAGAGTCCCCCCCAGCTTCTGGTGAACAAAGGGCAGGAAACAGCCAGAGCAGTCAGCCAAGGGAGCCAGAGCCCCAAGCAAGCAGCGGTCAGAGGGTTTGTCAGCCCAAAGGCACGAAGGTCTTTTGTTGTTTTAAATTATCCAAGTACTTGAAGTTCAATAAGCCTTTCTCTGTCTTCACACAATCACTCTGTTCCATCCTATTGACCTTGAAGCTGGGGTTTAATCAATTTGATTCTCTCTGCCCTTTATTGGCCCATTTACAAAACCACCTCTGCACAAGCAAGCTTCAGGTGAGCGCATTGCTGGACACCAGTGCGAGATTCCCATGGGGCTAGAAGAGAATCAACTATTGAATTTTTTTTCAGAACATCAGAACTACAGTTATGAACTAATTTCACATTATGGGGAAATGAAGTTAGATTTACTTAATTTCCCTCTCTTTATTCAGAACCCAACTCCCAGGTTGGAAGGGGAAATAAAACAGGTGTTCTCACTTGTCAAAATGGACTCTGCTTGTCCCAGGGGCAATCTGAGACACATATAGTCAAACAGAAGCCATGTTCCAGAGGCTGGCCATGGGGAGCACAAGAAAATATGTGTCAGGAAATACGTTTCTATTTTTAAAAATGTATTTATTCTCTCAGAATTTCATATGCATGCATATAAGGTGCTTTGATCATATCTCCCCGTTATCCTCCACCTTGCACTAAATCCTTTCCTCTTCCTACAACTTTATTATCTGTAAAAATCTAGCCCCACCGACTTCATCAGAGGTGCAGGAGCATCACTGAGGAGCTATTTACTGGCTGCACAAAGATAAGGTTATTTACTGGCTCCTGCCCCAGACACCATTAATACCTAGAGCTCTAAGGGAGGAGTGGGTTCCCCTGAGAACCTTGCCCATCCATGATGAAATGTGGATGGGCCCAGTTTTGTGCAGGGAACCTTGCGTGTGCTGAGCTATGCATGCACAGCGTGTCCTGTCTAGCAGCACTGTTTCCCGGCACTCCTTCCTGTTATTTGTCTCTTACGATTTTTCTGTCCCCTTTTCCTCAATGCTCCCCCAGCCTTGTTAGGACCTGGCATGTAAGAATCATTTGTTCTCAGTCCACTGACCAGTTATGAGTCTCTGCAGTTAATCTCACCTGCTGCAAGCGGAAGTGTCTCTGAGGAAGGTTGAGAGCAGCACTAAGTGGTTGTTGGCTCTACTCTGGACGATGCTGGGTTCTATCCCTGCTGCTGGGGATGGCTTCTGCAATGGCAGTCCCCTCTCCCCTCTGCATCAGCAGGGTGTTATCCTGCTCTGGCCTAAGACCAGCACTTCACAGGTAGAGTCTCCAGCCTAGTCACAGTTTCTTCTGGGTTCCAGTTGCAAACGCTGGCCCCACCTCTGTGGAGCCCTTTTCTGTGTCCTGCAGGCTGCCTGGAGTCTCTTAGACAAATCTCGTTTATATTTCAGGTTGCACCAAATTTTCAGCTTATTTCATGCTGCATGAACCTGATTCTAAGCACACAAGTAATAGCACAGTTTGGATATGAGATGTCCCCTCTGATTCAGGTGTTTGAGCCCTTGGTGCCCATCTGATTGGGGATGCTATGGAAGCTTTGAAAAGTGGACCTAGATGAAGCCCTTGGTGCCCATCTGATTGAGGATGCTCTGGAAGCTTTGAAAAGTGGACCTAGATGAGGAAAGTGGGGCCTGGAGGGTGGGTAGAGAGGTTTGTAGTCTGTCCTGTCTCCTCTGAAGATGTACTGTGGCATACACGTGCAATAAATTCTACAGATTATTTGAATACAAGGTAGAATATTCTGGCAGCTGAAATGGTGTAATATGTCCCAGGCGCAATGAGCTCTGCCATAGGGCAATGAAGAAATAAGGAAAGGGTCCATTGCTCCCATACGTGCAATAATGTTTGAACTGATTTGAATGAACGGTTGACTCTGTGTGTATATATATATATATATATATAAAATCTTTTCTGGCCACTATGAGTACTATCAGAGAGCAAAACAAGAGGCTTGGAGGTGGTGTAGGGAGCAGGTGTCCCTGGGCAGAACACAGGAAGCAGAAGAGGAAGAACAAGAGAAAGGAAGTAGAAAAAAGAATCCCAGGAAACCCAGAGTGTGCCCAAAACTGGAAGATTTTCTCAATCATTCATTCAACACTTATTTCCTCTGAATGCCTACTGTGCTTTAGACATGCAAGCAGTCAGGGATAAGCAGGTCCCAGGCAGTAAAGTTTGGACTTGATTTGAGAGCTAGCCTACAACCGCAAGGGCTTCCTTTCAAGCTAGGTCATGGCCCTGCTTCCTGGGCCAAACAATGACCAAGGTCTTCCTGTATTTGAGCTGAAGGAAGAAGAGTCAGGTTGCACGACAAAGGAAATGTTCTTCAAGCCGAGTTTATTTTCAGGTCAGATTTCAGATCTGAGTGTTTGCTCCAGGGAGCAATCATGACCCTTCCCACGCCTCCAGCCTGGCAGGAAGTAAACTTTGCTATAGATCATGGCGATGTGAGGCAGATAACTCAACTCTGCCAAGCAGTAGGAGAAGCACTGAACAGCCTACATGAGAATAAGGACATCTCTGCAACTGCACACAGGGGCATGCACAATATTACACGTGCATTTACATGCACATCACACACACACACACACACACACACGCAAATAAGCAAGGAAGTAAATAAATAAATAAATGAGTTAAGCAAAACTACATGAAAACTGTGTATTGACAACTCTGAGCAGATGTAAATGCCAATATCAAACTTCCTTCCCAGATTCTTTAATGATCCCTGAGGCAGATCTAGGGAACTGTAGACCAGAGAGATGCGATGAGAACAACATAGTGATACAGATGTAATAAGGATGGGACGCAGATGTGATACAGATGAGATGCAGATGTGATACGGATGGGATGCAGATGTGATACGGAAGCGGGAGGAAGCAGATTGTTCTCTAGAACGGAGCCTCTGACTTTGTACTCTTTGCAGTTAACAAGGAGACCTCATTTCTGATTTCAAAGTGCTTCCTAAAACACTGTAGTTTCATGGGGTGGTTTTTCTGGACAGCCAGGTTCTAGTTACAAGAACAGAACAGAATTCACTACTATGGAGCATCTGCAGTTGTCGTAAAAGTCAAAATGGCCCCACTCCAGAAACACGAGGATCCAAAATGAAATTGCTTTCAGTCTTCATGCATGCCAGACAAGGGCTCTGTCAACTGAGTCAAGAGTACAGAACTTTTAATGCTTTCCCCCGATTTTTATTGAAAATAAATCCTTAAGGCTTCATGTCGCTCAAGAAAAGCAGATCACACTCTTTGATTTGGCTAGTAGGTCAAGTTGTAATTGATTCCTTACCTAGCCATGGCCCATCTTGATGAATGGTAGAGGCTGACCTATGTAAAATTCCACGTTCTCCCAACTTTGTCCTGTGAAAAAAAGAAAGTACCAGAATTTGGAATTACAGGCTTCTGTGTCTCTATATTTTGCTCATTCCCCTTTGCTGGGAAGGCCTTTGCTTAGGGTCCTAACTGCAGCAGAGAATATTTGTAAAGGGGGTGACAATATAGCTCAATAGGTAAAGGAGCTTGTGGCCAAGCCCGGTGATCCAAGTTCGACCCCGAGATCTACATGTTAGAAGGTGATCACCGACAAAGATCACTGTCCTTTTGCCTGCACAAGCCCACCACGCCACATGCATAACCCCAATACAACTTAAATTAATAAATAATTTAGAGAGAATATTTTTTCTTTTTATTTATTTATTTATTAAAGATTTCTGCCTCCTCCCCGCCACCGCCTCCCATTTCCCTCCCCGTCCCCCAGTCAACTCCCTCTCCCTCATCAGCCCAAAGAACAATCAGGGTTCCCTGCCCTGTGGGAAGTCCAAAGACCACCCACCTCCTTCCAGGTCTAGTAAGGTGAGCATCCAAACTGCCTAGGCTCCCACAAAGCCAGTACGTGCAGTAGGATCAAAACCCAGTGCCATTGTTCTTGAGTTCTCAGTAGTCCTCATTGTCCGTTATGTTCAGCGAGTCTGGTTTTATCCCATGCTTTTTCAGACCCAGGCCAGCTGGCCTTGGTGAATTCCTGATAGAACATCCCCATTGTCTCGGTGTGTGGGTGCACCCCTCGCGGTCCTGAGTTCTTTGCTTGTGCTCTCTTAGAGAGAATATTTTTGAAGGAGTTTGATATAAGAATTTGAGCCAGGAGCCTTCACATTTTCCCTGTTTTTTTTTTTTCAATCCCCATAAATTTTTTTTCCTGTTTAAACAGATCACATACAAATGCCTTTCTCCACATCCAATCTGGAACTTCTAGCACATGCAAAATCAATTGTACTTAGGCCTCCAAGGTGACCCTTGGAGAAGCCCCTAACGATAGTTCCGCTTACCTCCACAGCTTTTCTTTGCACCCTGAGTGCCACAATTGCACGCTTTTGCTGTTGTTGCTTTGGTTTTGCTTTTTCTGAAAAGCATCCCGGACTATCCAGTCCCCAGGACTCTCATTAGAACACATACTCAGGCTATATTTAACTTTAATTAGCATGCCCGCATATGCTATCACTCATTGGCTTTCTCAGGTGGCAGGATCTATGGGCCAGATGGAGAGCCATTCATTGTTAATGATTTTCAAATTCTGCTCGTATGTGGATCAATTTTTAAGCAAAACAAAATTTCCTGGTAATATTTTCTGTTTCTTTTAAATGACATAAACCATCTCTATATATGAATGGTTTCATTGATGTTGGATGGAGCTGTCAAACTGTTTGTCTCTTGGCTGGTCTTTTGCCTTTGTTTGGTCTTTGTCTTACTCAAACTCATTATGACCAGTGTTTGTCAGTTCTTAATTGAGAATTATTATGATATTATCTTTGACTCCAGGAGTTTTGATCCTGTCTTCTCACTGGAAAGTCATTCCATCAGGTCCTATCTATAATATAGAATATTTGTAAAGCGGGGTCAGATGAGGCTCCTTTACCTAAAGGAGCTTGCTGCCAAGCCTGATGACCTAGGTTCGATTCCCAGGACCCACATGGTAGGACAGAACTTAACTACTAATCGTGCAGTCTTCCTCTTCTTACATCAGTTCCTTTACTAAGCATTACATCAAATGTGAGAACTCAGAACTGGGAAGGGCAAGGTGGCAGGCACACAATGGTTATCCCAGCTCGGAGGGACGAGGCAGGAGAATTGAGAGGAGGATGTGTGACGGCAGGAGCAGGATGTGGAGCGTGACAGAGAGCCTGAAGGAGAGGGAGGCTAAGAACGCTCAGCACCCACACCAGCAATGGACTTCTTCCAGCAAAGCAGCACATGGTGAACCTCTCCAAACAGTGCCCCCAGTATTCAAATCTATGGATGGTGGTGCTCATTCCGACCAGCACAGTGTACACTTGTCACTATTCAGGGAGCTCTGTTCTTCCTGAACTTATCTGTTCATCGCTAAATAATGGGGACCGGGACATATAAATGCTAAACTTTCTTCCCAGAACTTTGAGGTTTAGGTGTGAAGACACAGCCTCCTACTGTGACCTGAGACATCCCCTAAAGTTGTAGGGACCTCATGTCAGTCCAAAACAGGATTTGTGGCTTTGCCATTGAAAAGTGAAAGATTGGGGGTTTGGGGTCCATAGATGCACAGACAGGCGTTTGGTAGGGCCCTGAAGGAGAGTGCAGGCCCGTGTGACAGAATGGGACCCCTTATAGGTTTTAGGGGAAAGAGATTCAAAAGTTGTCTTTTGGACCCATAGGGAATCACCAGTTGGCAAGGAATGGTAGGTGATAAGAAACATCTTTCCTGGGCAACCATAACTTGGGGTCTGGGGAGCAGGAGAGGAGAACACTGAGAGACAAAGGTTATTTGACTTCCAGAAACAAAATTCTGACAGTTATTGAAGTTGTCATCATTCAACCAAAATGGAGGAATTCTCACCATGGCATGGTCCTAGCTAACAAAGAGTTTCAGTTTATGAAGCAGGGTTGGAGATACACATATTTTGTTATATGCACATATGTAAATATGTACTATGTTTACATGCATGAGTTTGCCCACATGTTTGTACTCTACACGCAAGCTTTGTGCCCATGGAGGCCAGAAGAGGACGAACTGGAATCACAGATGATTGTTACTACCATGTGGTTGCTAGGGATTGAACCAGGGCCCTCTACCACCTTTAAGATGGAAGTCATCGGCAACAGGAACCTCCTGTCCCTCAGAAGTGAATCCCCCGTGCTCAGGCTGCACACATTAGATCAGCAAAGACTCATTCCCAAGTGACCTGCACTGGTCACATCTCTGACAGAGGATGCACAGCCCAGCCCTAAACCCAAACCTCTTAAATGCCAGATGAAGATTATCGTTGTTATTATTATTAAGATGAGGCGGCCACAGCCTGAGCCTCTGGTGCATGATCCATTTTTATACCGACCAGAAATACCATTAACTCTCAGTTGCAAGCGACCAAAGGGCCTATACTTTGAAGCAATTTCATGGATCTGCAGGCAATGAGGGGCTAGTGCTAATGCCACTTCATAATAATTCTATTGAGAGTAATTCAAAGTTTAGTTTTCAGACTTACTCATGCTAAATTATGAAATAAACACACTTCACAGAAATCATTAAACCTTAACAAAAGAGTGGTTTGTTCCTAGTAAATATTTTTTTTTGTGATAGGCTATTGTGCTGATGGATTCACGCTTGTGTTGGTCCTTCAGCCTCAGCTTCCTCAGTGCTGGGTACAGGGATGAGCATCTCACCTGCTTAGCTGAAATTCAATTATCTTAAGCTGGCGTTCCCAGAGCCACTCTCAACACAGCATCCCATCCTTCCTGGCTCCCGAGTTTATCCAATTTTATTAAAATTATCGAGCCCTGCACTTTAAAGCGGCTTCGAGGGTTACATTCAAATCACTTATCCTAATGAATTCCTTCCTATATGACAAATATTGGGTGTAATTGTCACTAAAGTAAGCAGTGGCTGCCGGAGACATGTTGGAGTGTTTTCCTTCTGCACCCTGACTTAGTCATTAAAGGCTTGTTGAGGCATTTCTACACAGCAAGGCTGGTTTTGTTTATTTTGCTTTTTTAAAAATATTTAAAACTAACTGAGAGGGTGAACTGTTTGCCTCTCTGTCAGCTGCTCGTCTCCTCCAAGAGGCTGTTATTGGGCTGTTGGACGTGAAGAGTTCAATGCACAAATGACCTATTTTAGTCTGCTTTTATTGTTGTTCTTCAAGTGGCACCACTAATCGAGTTGGAAGACAAGGTCAAAACGAGTCATTTAAAGGTTCAGGTAAATAAACGTTAAACATAGGAAGCTACAAACAAAACCTTTTCTGTAAATATCACTGTGACACGAAGCCAAGTATCAGAGCCCAGATCTGTGGAAAACACCAAGACTTTGTAAAAGTCTTTATCCAATTCAGTCTGCCAGAACAGTGAGTTCCCATCAAGGGCGAGGGCGGACTCTGGGAAAAGCAGTGTGTTCTAGTTTCGCTTCTGTGATAAAATATCCTGACTACAAGACACTTAGGGGAAATGGGGTTTATTTAGATTACAATTCCGGGTGACAGTCCATCACTGAGGGGAAGGTCGAGCCTCCAAACAGCCAGTCACTTCACATCCACAGTCAGAGCAGAGAGAAATCAATACACACCGGCTGCTAACTTTCATCTCATTTCTCCTACATACTAGATGTCCGGACCACTACCCAGGGGATGCTTACACACAGTGGGCTACATCTTCCTATATTAATTGAAAACAAAGATAATCTCCCTCAGTTATTCTCACAGGCCAGCCTGATCAAGGTGATTCTTTAAGAGTCTCCTCCAGGAGTTGTTGACAACTGGTTGTATTGACAGTTACAGAACTGTGTCTACCAGCACAGGTAGGTAGAACGACGTGTTCCCTTCCCACTTCTTACCCTCTACTTGAGGAGGTAAAGGGTGAAGTTTCCCCACATTTCCAAAACAGAACACGTTATCATAAACTGC
>NC_022012.1:88397182-88454935 GCF_000317375.1 Microtus ochrogaster
ACAGGTCTGCTGTGGGTACTCGCAGCCGCTGGCAGTTCAAGAAGGCAGTGACCGTGTCTTGTGCAGAGGACAATCTTCCCCCAAAAAACAATGTCACCATATTTTAGTGTCCCCCTCAAATTCCTTTGTGCCCATGAGCCCTACATATGGATATTTGAAACACAAAAGTCTTGTCTCAATCTCTCGGGGATAGCCTTAAGTAAAGCTATTTTCTTGCACTAGTGCCTGCCCCCTAGGTTTTGGGTGGACCAGTGAGTAATATGTAGCATAGATGCTGGGGACAGGTTTTTCTCAGACTGGCTGGGGAGTGGTCACCTGGGAATTTTGTTGAAAGAGTGAATGGTTGGAAGGTTTTGGGTGGTGCCTGCGGATTTGAGTGACCGTGCTCACGTGACCACAGACTCTGCTGAGCAGTGGGCCGTACTCAGAATGAGGTTCGAAGCCTTCCTCATGTACAGCCTCAAGACTTTCTGAAAGTTGATTTGGTTTTCAGAACTAAGCTGAAGGTGGGATTTGTCAAAGCTGATTTGGCTGGTCGCAACATTCAGAGATGGCGTCTTCTTGCTTGCCTGGCGGACTCGATGCTTGATGTCAATATCACGAGAGCCAATATGTGCAGCCAGCCTTTTCTTTCCCACCCACCAGTTCCCAGATAACCAACACAAAGCTTGCTATTAATTCTAAATGCTAGGCTCACAGCTCAGGCTAGCTAACTCTTGCATTTTAAATTAACCCATATTTCTTACCTAGGTCTACTCTGTGGTTCACGGCCTGTCACCTCATCTTCTACATGTCCTGCTTCCTCTGAGTCAGGACCACGACTCCTCAGACTCCGCCCTTCTTCCCAGCATTTTCTTTGCCCCCAAAATCCAGCATATCTATCGACCAATCAGCGTTTTATTAACAATTAGAGCAATACATATTTACAAAGATTATTCCACAGAAAATACATGTTCCCACCAAACTTGGAAGCAAAAGGCTCAAACAATCAGTGAACACTTTATTGCTGCCATCTTTTTTAGTCAGGAGGCCTGATGGGTCTCCTTGGTGTGAGATTTCAAGGAGAATAAAAGTCTAGCGGCTGGAGAGATGGCTCAAGGAGAGTGATTAAGAACACTGGCTTCCCTTGCTGTGGACACAGGTTCAATTCCCAGCACCCACATGACATCTCAAAGTCACCTGCAACTCTGTTTCCAGGTGATCTAACACTCTGGCCTCCCCAGGCACTGCTTTGATTTTTGTAGACATACACACTTGCGAGTAAGACACTCACACACAGAAAATACAAATAAACAAATTTAAAAAGGGTAAAAGGCTGGTGGTATTTAACACAGAGGCAAGGGAGCCTCATGAATGACTATACTGGCAGTTGTCCCTTTGGGGGATCTGAGGGACCACAACAGAGGCTATAAACAGTGCTGTGTACCATTTCCAGCCTAGCTCACGGTGGCCTGATGAGACACATGGCCTTTATATTTCCTATCAATGGAAACATCTGTGCAACTGGAAGACAGTTATCAAGCCAATCAGTTATTGTCACAGTTAGTGGTCCCTGGTGGCCTTTCCTAAGCCCTTCCCTAGGGCCTTACTTTCCCAGAACACGTTGGGGACATCTGGTCAATTTAATACAAACTCTTACTGGAATTCATAGCCACAGCTCATAGACGTCCTTTCTAGAGAAACGAGGCTGCTCTGTCGGCTGTCCTCTGGGCATTGTGTATCTCCTAGTGGCTCCTTTAATTCTTTTTCAGCCTGCTTTGTCTCAAGAGAAAGCAACTCATCTCAACCACAAAGTGGGACACAGATCCAGCACGGGAAACAAGAGAAGGCCAGAACTGTGAGGATTGCCTGGGCAAAGGTGACTGGAGAATTCAAGGGAGTTATTGTCCTGGTTTCAGTCCCTCATGCTACTCAAACATTGACCAAAGCAACTTGGGAAGGAATGGATTTATTGGCTTATATGATCTGATCACAGATCATCACTGAGGAAAATCAGGACAGGATGTGAAACAGAAGCAGAGGCAGGAACTATAAAGGAACAATCATAACTACTTACTGGCTTGCTTGCTCTTACGACTTGCTAATCTTAGAAAGCCACCAGCCTGGTGGTGACATCATGCGTAGTGAACTGAGCCCCCCCACATCAATTATTAATCAAGAAAATGCTCCCTACGTAGCCTCAGGCCAATCTGTTGGAGGCAATTCCTCAGCTGAGATCCCCTCCTCCCAGATATGTCAAGATGGCCGATGATTTGACAAAACATTCCCTCCCACCACGCAGTCCCTCCTCCTCTTCATCCTTCCCCTGTCAGGTGTCAGAACCCTCGAGAAACAGACTCCATCACCACAGCCTCAGTCTGTATCATCCTGCTTACTCCATGTGGGCCCAGAAGCCTCAGTATGCCACCCTCTCATTCAGCCAATGGTATCGCTCAGGGTCTCCTGAGAGCTATACTTCTGACTTCTTTCCTTCCTGGGACATTAGGTTCCCTTTTTGCTCTGGCCTCTCTCCTCATTGCATCTATGATCCAACCCAAATGACTGCTGTCCCTGGAGCACAGCTCTCAGAATTATCCATGTGCTTATACCACTTCCTTTACATGAACTGCCCCACCTCTCCCCATCTACCTACAGACAGGTGGTGCACACCTGAAATCTCAACTTCACTTTACCAAGCTCAAGAAGATCTGTCGTTCTCGTGAGGCCATGGTGCACACATGGGCATCATGTGTGTGTCCCTAGGCATTTTTTTGTAAATTGATCTGAGGATAAAAGGATCTCATTGCACATGTCAATTACTGGTTAATGTTGCAATGCAGAACTGATAAAATTTGCCTTCCTATACAAGAAAATGGAATATGATCTTATCTCTCAGAGGGCAGAACAGAAGAGTTAACCAAGACAAAATAAATAAAACACAGCAATACAATTAAAATACATGGCAATCCACTCATATCTAGAAATGCATTCTCCCAAATAACGAAGAATAATAATGATCAGTTTCCATAATATATGGAAAAAAAATCCATGAAGACATTAATTTATAGCAACAGTACTGAAGTGAACTTTCAACAATATTGCATCTGCCAATTTAAGTAAGTTAGATATAATTATTTTGTTTAATAAATATTGAATGAACATCCAGAATGGCACAAAATATCACACTGTTGAAAAACATAAAGGTCAGTGCTCTTGTGAAATTTAAATGAGCTAATTAAGATATTTAATAGCTGTGCTGATGCGTTTGAATGGAAACGAGAATGCTCATAAAAGGCTGGTAGATATGTCAGTTGGCAGAGAGTGTATGGAAGGAAAAATGCCTGGAACAATTTTACTTCCACAGGTTTTGAGACCTAGGCATGCCATTTTTGTTGCTGGCATTATTTCTGGGTTAATTTTTGTGTGTTGAGACAGGGTTTCATGGAACCCAGGCTGAGCTTGAATTCTCTATACATCCAAGCCTGACTTTGAATTCTTGATCCTCCAGCCTCCACCTTCTAAGAGCTGGACTTGCAGCCAGACACCATCCTGCTCTGGTGGAAATAAAGCCATTTAACTTAGTGATTGTACCTCTAAACAAGGGAAATAGCCAAAAATGAAAAAAAAAATAATGTGGGGGTTTATCGCTCTGGTTTTTAAAAAGGTGTGTGTGTTGTATTGTGTTGTGTTGTGTTGTGTTGTGTTGTGTACAAGCATGTAGGTACCTGCAGAAACCAGAAGAAGGTGTTGGACCCCTTGGAACTAGAATTAAAGTCCTCTGGAAGAGCAGTCTGTGCTCTTAATCACTAAGCCTCCTCTACAGCCTGTTAAATGACAATTTTGACATCAATATCCAATTGTTGCTAATATATGGAAATGCAGTTGATTCTCTATCTTCTCTCCTTCCCTCCTTTACTCCTCTGAGTTCACTTACCATTTCTCATGGCATTTCTATGGGTTTTATTCAGGTTTCTACATAGGTAGTCATGATGGCTTGCAACATAAAGACTATTTTAATTATTTTTTTCTAATCTAGGTTTCATTCATTTGTCCTATTATCCCTCTTCCTTGTTCTCCTTTTCCCTCATTCTACTGGCTCAAACTTGCACTACAGTAAATAGACTAGGCGAGAACCAACGTCTTCCCTGGCTCCTACTCTTAGAGGGAAAACAGTCACTATTCACTGTCATGAATGATGCTACTTATGAGTTTCTTCATAGACATCCTTTATCAAGTTGAAGGATGCCTTTTGAGTTATGAGTCAGCTCTAGGTATTTCTCAATAATGGATTTTGTTTGTTTCTCCAAGCATGTCTTGCTCTCCTGAAATGAACATGTGTTTTTCTTTTACCCTTGAAATTATGTGTCAAATCACTCTTGCTTTTCTGAGCTTAACCACACTTAGTCATCATATATTAGTAAATACTCACCAAGAATGTTTGCTCTTGCTTCTGGTAAAAAGTGTGTGGGTCTCCAAGATCAGTAATGTGCTCAGAGGATGTACAGATCGCATTGAAAATCTTTGTACTCATGGTTATGGGCCATTAAAAAAGAGTTAAAAAGCAAGTTAAGAGCAAGCATAGATCTCACGATGTCTAGGCCAGTTACCAGCTCCCCATGGCCCTCTCACAGTGACGTCCTCCAAAGCACCATTGTCCCAATGACACAACTGGGATACAACATGTCACAATACTCAGAATGTAGCTAGCTAGAGAAGCTCAAGGAGCCATGGTGATGTTCGGAGACACCGCTGGAGGTCCCCCACATCGTGTGGTCCACAGTGCCAATCTTAGTCCCCAGCCTCTCCAAAGAGTGAACTGCCACCTCACCAAAAGCCTTTAAGCCAAGTCACAAGATCACATCATCTGTCATGGACACAGCCCCACAGACACAGACACATTTTATCAGGCAGGGTATTCTGAGAATATAGCGACTGCCCTCCTCCAAGGAACAGAGAACAAAGTCTGCCTTCCCTCTGGGCAAGGGTAGATTCTTTTCTATCCAGCCACCATATATGACACTTTGTCCTTTCTGTGATGAATGCTTATCAGCAATCACTAAGATATATCTGTATATTTTTCTTTGTACGGATATTTCTTAGCTTGGGTATTGGCATATGATTGCTGGCCTTATAACAAGAGGCACTTCCAACACACTCAAGTTTCTGGAGGAAGTATGGTGTGGTTGCTATTATTTACTTCTGCACTTAGATGTTGAAAGAATTTATGCAATTTTCTTTCTGAGAAGCTTTTAAAGCTCAAATTCAATTTTTAAAACAGATTTAGGGCTATTATCCAAATTATCTAGTTCTTAAATGGGTTTTGGGTAATTTGCATCTTCTGTGGGATTTGTTCACTTCATCAAATGTTGAATATATTGTCATCAAGTTGTTTATAATACTGCTTTATTACTGTGTATTAATTTGAGTGCTTTCCATTCTACAGAATCTATATGGAAATTTGTTTGCCTCATTCAAGAGATTAGTGAGTTGTACATGCTGTCATTTTTCCTAATCAAACTCTGGCTAAAATGCTATCAATCTTATGTTCCCCATTGATTAACTGGATTTATTCTAGTATTTTTCTGTCTCCTGATTTTATTACCTCCCTCTTCTGTTTCCCTTGGATCAAATTCATTTTACAATGCTGGTTTCTTTGGGTAGAAGATGAAGTAATTGATTTGAGAGATGATTTTTTGCAGATAGAGCTGCAGGGGCCAATAAGTTTCTTTCTAGAGTGGCCTTCGTGCTAGCCTCCAAATCTTCGATTGTTTTGTTTTCATTATATTCAATGCAAAATATTTTTCAACTCTGCTTTTGATTTTTTTCACTTGATCAATCTGGAAATTTTCTGTTTCATTTTAAAATAGTTGAGGCTTTCCCAGAACCCTTGTATTATTAATTTGTAATTCAATTAGGCTTAATTGGAGGGTATACTGTGTATGGCTGGGCCAGTTCTGAATTTACGGAGACTGTTTTCATTTATTGAGCCTGGAATATAGTCTGTTATGGTAAATACTTAATGTGCACTTGGCACTAAGCATGTCCTGTGGTTTGGGGCGGACTGATTTAGAAATGCCAAGCACGTCATGACGGGAGGTGGCTTGGTTAAAGTCTGCTGTACCGCTTTGCTGTTTATTGTTTTATCATTTATTGGGAGGACATTTTTGCATTTCCCAAGGATAATTGTGAATTCAGTAGTTTCCCCTTCTTATAATCCATAACCTTTCTCAGTTGTGGGTTAGCAATTTTGTCACTAGTTTGATGAACATCTAATATTTTATATTCTTTCCATCAGCTGATGCTTTTTCCGTTATGACTCTGCTAATCTATAACCTTTTGATTATATTTATATTTTGATTATATTTGAGGATGTCATGCATGCCTATGATGTGCCTTGAACATATTCACTTCCAACAATTTGTGTGTCAGCATTTATATGTTATAAACATATATGTTGTTATAAACATTATTGAATTGATTGAGAAGATTACTGTTTCCTTTCCATTTTTAACCAAATAAGAATCCGTGTCAGTTCAGAATTCATCCTGGGGTTTATGGATAGGAAGAGTCTACCATGAGGTAAAAGAGCTACTAGGAAGTTGTATAAATGAAGATTGACAGAAGTTTTGAGCCATCCCAAATCCGAGGGATCACAACAAATCCATCTGCAAGCATGGCCACTATGGCATCCACATGGGAAACTCCTTTTAAGATGTCTGAGTAGATTTCCACCCCTTTCACCAGAAGATAAAGCTCCTTTTTCAATGCCTGTTATGTTTAAGTTAAACATGAGTGCCTCTAATTGATACACTAACTGGATCAGGCAGACAAGAGTACTAAGGAATGCAGCTTCTAGTGTTTATGCCTTGGTGGAATACAGGAGAACTTGGAAGAGTGTGAGGCTTTTAGGAACCAACAAATGGTAACCCTCCCCAGATCCAAACTCGCGTGCCAAGTGCAATGGGTGTTTACTGGAGCAAGATCAGACACTCAAACTTACCCATCTGCTCATCACTTGGGAGCTCATCCATTCAACCATCCATCCGTATGTTTGCTTGTTCCACAAACACTGAATTACAAGCCCGTGCTTGGAGAGTACTAGCACATACAGGCAAAGCATCAGATACTGCATTCAAACTGAAGAACAACAAGAAGACCTCAAGATGCTCTGCATGTAAAGGAGCTTGCAACCAAGTCTGAGGATCTGATTTCCATCCTTGGCATTCCCACAGTGGGAGGAAAGAACCACCTCTCACCAGCTGTCTTCTGATCTCCACGTGTATGCACTTCCCCAAATAAATAGATTTAAAAGCCTTTTAAAACACTCCATAACTCAAGATGGCAATTCAATGAAGATGGTGCTATCTGCTGTATCTAAAGATGTACACAGATAATACTTATTTAAGGAAAAGCTAAAAGGTGGAGCCAGCATAGCAGATCTCTAACCTTACCACTAGAAGACAAAAACCAATGGAGGGTGGAGGCAGGACGGTCAGGAATTCACCACCCACCCTCAGCTGTATCATGAGCCTGGCATCAGTCTGGGATGCATAAGATAGCATTTCACTGCTGATTTTGGTCAGCCCCCAGTCAAAATCTCCACACTGAAGTGGAGTTTAGCTATTTAGAATACACAGCATGGGTCTCTATCCTCCAACTGTCTACATGTTAAGGAAGTACAAAGGCTTGATTGGTATGCCTGTGGGTATCACTCATGGCTTATCTTTGCATCTCTAGTATCTAGCACAGTGGTAGATTCGTGTTTCATTTTCAGTGAATATTCTAGAACAATACATGACAATTAAAGCTCTTAATAAGATCTAACAGAGACTTTTTTTTTGTTAGAGAGCGCATGATCCACACATAACAGGCTAATCAGTCAGTGGTGTTATAACATGCTGAACTTCATGGTATAATAAGAACGTGGGAGGCAATCCCATTCTGCAGGCAAGTTCTCCATCCATGAACCTTGGAGAAAGAAAGCTCCTGAGGGGCAGAGAGAGCGGGAATGGACCTTGAAGGACAAAGGAGAATTTATCCAATGATGGAAGTGAAGGACACAGCAGGCTGCCGAAACAGACTGTAAATGTAGACAGCTCTCAGAGTCAGACAAGTATGTGCGGGGGGGGGAGGGGAAGGGAGCTAGACTGTAGGACTGGGGTAGAGGAGCGAGGAAATGAAGCTGGGCAGAAAATTTGAACCAAATCACAAAGTTTTATTTGCCATACTAAAGAGGGTTGGATTTTGTCCTTTGTCACTGGTTTTAAGCAGAGAAATGACACGGCCCAGTCTGTATTTCTAAAATGTTGGTTATCCTATCCAAACCTGGATTTCTAAGGAAACAGTTGGCTAGGAGGCTGTTGCAAGGCAACCGTGCAATGATGGTAGGAATGCGAAGAGGGGGCTGGTGGTGGTGGTGAAATTGATTCAGGCTGCCAGGGTGGGAAGCAGGATCAGGCACTACTATGGGCACCATACAGAACGGGGAGGAAGGCTGCAGAGTCAGTACACACTTCCAGCACCTTCTCCTTGTTGTCTGTTTGTTTTGGAGGCAGCGCACACCATCCAGGCTACCCTTGAATGTTTGTTCATTATTTATTTATTTATTTTTAAAGTAGAAGCAGATGCTGGTCTTTGAACTTGGAACACTTATTAATTTTCATTCCCGAGTGTCCCTTGACTCCCGTCCATGCCATTTATGAGCCTGCAGGATTCCTGGATTCTCACCCCTGAGGGGAATGCTCGCTCACTGTCCTCTCCACAAAAGACCTCATTTTCATTAAGTTACTACCCTTGTGGAAGTCCTGAGATGAGACCAGGATAGAGAAGAAGGTGGAGAGGGGTTCTTCCTTGGCTCTTTGTTGTCCCAAGTGAGCAATTAGCTCTTTTAGAGACTTCCAAGGCACAAGTCTTCCAGAACCATGGTTCTCACTAGAATTTTTCCATGTGAAAAAAAATGTAAAGTTTGGGATATATATATTCCTGAAACAACATAGGGACAAATGAACAAACTTCTGTGACAGGTGACGAAGGGCCAGCAAAGAGTGGCTCTTTAATAGGATTTTGGAAGCACTCGTCACAGCTTTTGTCAACAGGACACAAATCTAGACACACCTGGGTAGAGAGCATCTCTTCCCGAGAGTTCATCTCTTCATCACAGCGCCTCTGTCACAATGAGTTGTGAGTATGACTGAAGAGCTTTTTCTCAATTACTACTTGATGTCAGAGGGCCCAGCCCACCAGGGTACATGAGCCCTAGGCGGGTGGACCTGGACTGTATAGAAGAGACGGCTGAGCACAGGGAAGCCAGGCAGCAAGCATTGCTCCAGGCTTCAGTTCCTGCCTCTACTTTCTGCCTCCGTGATGGAAGTGTAAGCTGAAACAAACCCTTTCCTCCCCAAGCTGCTCCTGGCTGTGGTGTTTGTGACAACAACAGAAAGCAAACTAGAACAGCATCACCATGACTGTTTAAAAATTAATACAAACAGAAACAGACATTATTAATTGCCTTTCTACTTCTAAATGCTGCAAATTTAAATATGTAAACTTTAAATAGCTCTGGGACACACTCCCTTAACAGCCTGATTTCCCCCATCTCCTTAATTAGAAGATTACCCTGTTCTTTAAGGACTTTTGAGTCCTGAAACTATCTCATTCTGTTATGTTTTCCTCCAGGGCAGAATTTCATAGAAAGTGAGAACCAACTGTCACTTCTTGCTCATCCAGAAGTAAGACGCTCCAATAATTTCAGAGAGACATCTTCTCTTTCTCCAGTACGAGAGACAGTTGTTTAAATATGGCCTCCTAGCATCCTGCTACTTTTGCTGCTGTTTTTGTTTATTTTTATTTTGGAAACAAGTTGTTTTTTTCTCCTTGGAAAACTTCGTGCTGAGTAGTGATTATCAACACATCAGCCAACAGGTGGCGCTGCAGGTCCGTGCCAATGTAACTACCAGAGCCTCTGGTTTTGTATAGTAAAGGAAAACCAACCTCTCCTCCACAGGAAATCACTGGGTCTCCTGGAACAGCCAAACAGGCTTCCAATAAATATAAACCTGGAGAATTTATAGCACGTCTTAGCTGCTTGCACACAATTCTGTGCTAGAGAAAGGACTACCAGAAAAGTTTGACACTTACAGCTGTTTGGATATATGGGAGAGGGGCAACGCGTGGTACTAAAAGTCAACATTCCAGCCTGGGATCACATAGCATGATTTACAGACATCACGGTGGAGACCAGGATGGGTGTTAAAAGCACTCCAACTGTTTGGGTCTCAGTGTTCAGCAGACAGATCTGCAATGCTCATCTTGAACTTGCTACACAGCCCCCATAACCTTGTATGCCTGATCCTCCGGCCGCCAGTTCCCAAGCGCTGGGATTGAAGGCATACTGCTCCATGCCTGGTTCTATGTGGTTCCGGAGCTCCAACCCAGAGCTTCAGATGTATTAAACAGCTACTCTGTCAGCTGAGCTATGTCACCAGCCTGCAGAACTGCCATGTGTCATCAGCGAAGCCTAGCATCCTACTCCACAGCATTCTTGATGGCAGCTGAACAAGCTGCTGTTGTTGCAGGAGGAGAAAGCAAGACCCAGAAATGCTGGGGCTGTTGAAGAGTAAGCCACACAGCATAGAGGTCTAGCTTAAACTCGCTGTCTCCGCAGAGCTTTATTGCACACAGAGTAAGTTCCCAACTCGGGCCAGTCCCCACGCCTTAGTTCTAGCATTTAGATAAATAAATAACAAACTGAGAAACCTTATGATTCACCTTTCATAGTCACAAAGGTGGGTGACAGGGATGGGAAGCTAGTTCCTGGTGAGGGGCGAGGATCAGATAGTAAAACACAGCCCAGCACTGGTGTGTGTGTGTGTGTGTGTGTGTGTTTGTGTGTGTATGGTGTATATGTTTGTGTGTATGTATGTGTGTGTGGTATATGTGTTTGTGTGTGTACATGTGTGTGTGGTTTGTATATGTGTGCATGTCTATGTGGTATCTATGTTTGTGTAAATGTGTAGTAGATTGTGTATGTGTGTGTATGTCTGTGGTGTGTGTGTGCATGTGTGTGTGTATGTGTATGTGTGTGTTGTGCATGTGGAGGTTAGAGACCCAGGAACTGTCCTGTCCACCTTTGTGTGTGTTGTGCATGTGGAGGTTAGAGACCCAGGAACTGTCCTGTCCACCTTGTGACTTTTATTTGTTTGTTGGTTTGTTTGCCTGTTTATTGACTGGCAAGCCTCAGAGGTCTGCTTGTCTCTGTCTCCTCAGTCCTGGGGTTATGGGCGAGTACCACCAGGAACGGTCATTGTTATGTGGGATGTGGGGATCAAACTCAGTTCCTCACACTTACAAGGCAAGCACCTTCCTGACAGAGCTATCTCTCCAGCAGGTCAGACATCTCTCTATAACATATCCTTTGCTTCCTGGACAAGTTGCCCCACACAGACAACTAGTCTAGAGTTCCTTTGCTCAAGAACAGCCACGGAGGAAGCGGCTGTAAGCCTTAAGCCCACAGAAGAGCGAAGGGAAAGGCAGTGTTGCGGTGGGGGAAGAGTGGTCAGGGCCCTCTCTGCCCTGCTGGCTGCAAGGCCTCTCTGAGAGGAGTATTTTATATTTCTGTGGCCCTGACTTCTGAAAGGACTCCTTCAAACTGCCCCTTGACCAGATGTGCTCTCCAGCCAACGCTGGTGCCCTAGAGAGGGACACAAAGGCCATCCCTGGTGGCTGAGCTACTCCTCCAACCAATTCAGGTCAGATTTTTCACGTTTTCTGCTAATGAAAATATAAGATCCATACAGGTTAAATTAATTGTCCAAAGTCACAACTTAATAAAGAACCAGTATGTCTCTGTAAGTGATTCATACCACTGTACATGGTAGAACCAGGTCCCACTTTCAAACTTGCTCAATTCCTTGCTAGGGTTTTGTGTTTGTTGTTGTTGTTGTTGGTGGTGGTGGTGGTGTGTATGTGTTCCCCGGGGCCTGAAATTCTAGAAGAATATGACATTTAAAGTGCTATGATCAGGTATCTTAGACTAACTTGTAACCCCTTTCGATGTATCATCTTATTAATATATTCCCTTTGGGCTAAATCTGATGGAGAAATCCATCACTCTTGAAACACACAAAGGTCTACAGTGTGTAGCCCCATTGTGCCAGCACAAAGTCTCCTTTCAAATCAGACATCTGGGCCTGTGAAACCCGAGAGGGGAGTCCAGCTTCAAAGATCAGGGAGCCTGGCAAGGCAGACACTTGAAATACAATTTCCTGCCTTTGCGGCTCCTTAGAGAATCCCTTTTCCTTTGTTCCTGAACTTGGGAGTGAAAAACCAGAGCAGCCCCATTTTCCGTCACCCCCGTTTTATGCACCTGGGGAAAGTATCTCACAGGTGTGTATTGTAAATGTTTATATTGCCTAAGAGAATGGAGACGGTTATACAACTTAGATGTGAATTTGTACCAGGTGATTCGGTTTCATGGCTTTCCCTGCTTCCTTCCCAGACGGTAGGAGCCAAGAGAGTGAACTGCTCAGTGCCCCAAGAAGCCTGCAGCCATAGCCTAGTATACAGGAGTGGATTTTTCTCCTGTGGATTCATGCTGAGCTGTGCGAATGACTGGCACTGGCCCTGGCTCCAGGCCAGATGGTGTCAGCGCTGGCATTTGTAGCTGCCCATCTCACCTTCAAGTCTGAGAAAATTCGGGCATATAGTACAGAAATGTTTAAATTTAAAACAAAAAGATAGGAATCAAATGACTTATATGTCTGTTATTTGTAACAATCAAAAGATGATAAAGTTTTTCTGTACATGACTGGGTCTTCTGCTAAATTCTCACAGGCCCAAACAACACAATGGCTAAGCCTTGGCAGCAGAGAAGGGGGTTTTAACTCTGTTCTGGCTATGTTTGTGGAGAGGAGGCAAGGAGGCAATGTGAGACCATCTGCCTCAGTGTCTGTCCCATGGGGGAATGCTCCAGGTGTAAGGTGTGTGTTAGCAGCAGCAGGCCACGGCTCTCACTCGGGAAATCTTAAGGAAGGGTCCGTGACTGTAAATGGGCAATGCTGTTGATCCTGCATGTGATAAAACAGGTACCAGCTAGCACATTATAATGCAGAACCTCGAGGAGTCTGACCACATGGAGGTTGAACTCGGCCATGAGTCACTTGCCTCCAGTGAGGCCTTAGCTGATTGGTCTGCTGCTTTGATGATGTCAGTAGTCCCTGGTTAATCAGCAAGAGGGCACAGGTAAGCATGATGCCAGAAACAGGCTTCTCTCACACCTTCCCTATCTTTGGATGGCAGCTGATTGATTCATGTGCGGCTGCCTGGACTCTCCTGACTCAGCTGCTCATTTCTCTCATTCCTCCATGCAATAGGAAAACCACCAGTTTTCAGTTGTTCGGGGATGGACCATTAAGGCACCGTGACCCCTCCCCAGTGGGAAACGAGAATGTTTGTAACAGGACCAGTACGAAGTGAAAGTATTGTCACCATCCAATCCAGTTGGTGCTGGGGATTGCCCTGGGGAATTTGAAGCCCCTTATTTAGTGCGGTGTGCTCTTCCTCATGCACTGAATGTCCTTTCTAGGATTATCTAGATAAGTTCTAGATCCCAGTACGTGAATTTAAAAAGAGATAATGTGCATGTCCTTGACATAAAAACAAAAATAGCAGTTCAGGAGAATAAATAGACTAATGGAAGTAAGGGAGGGGGGAAGAGAGGTCAGAGGGAAGATGGGGTATGCTCAAAGTACATTATATGCTTGCATGAAAATGGTCTTATTTTAACCACTTAAATAAAAATGAAAGAGCTTTTCAAAGGGTAGGAGGTTATCACTGATGTCGACTCAGTTTGTTTCACATTGGTACCATGCTGAGCATCAAAGCCAGGACACCTGGTACACAGGGCAAACATCCTATCACTGAGCTCCACCGCTACCACCGAGCTATACCCTTACCTGTGTGTATAACTCCCTACCACTGAACTCCACCCCTACCTGTGTGTAGAGCTCCCTGCCACTGGGCTCCACCCTACCTGTGTGTTCTGCACATTGGAGTCTATGAATAAAGAAAGTGTTGTTTTCTTGTTTGTTTTGTTTTTGCATTAATCCTTGAGCTGTCGCCCATTTCAAATCCCATGGGGAGGAGACTGACTCACAGGACACTGATTCTTACATCCCCTGGAAATGGTCACAGATCGAGCCACAAATCCACCCCCTCACTCCATTAGCAATAACATGGTCGGGTCCAGATAACAAAAGAATTCTGCTCCATCTTTGTACCTGTCCCTATAACCTTCTAAGTTTTTCCCTAAAGCATGTGTTTGATTAATCTAACTGGTCAGTACACTGGGACATAGAGTACATCAAAATTGAAATGACCAGAGATCACTATACCCTAAAAACCAGCCCAAATCATCCACACACGAACCCAGGAGCAGCTCGCTTCTACTTGTCTGATCTTCCCTTGACGTGTGGGGAGATGAGGAGGTGGCTAAACACTCCTCCAAGATTCTCCTAGGAGTCTTGCAGGCTAAACTCTCTTCTGTGAGAGGATGTGACTGGGCAAGCACATGTAATGTTTATTGTTTACTCAACCCTTTCTTTCCCACGTTCTCTAGCTTTGTGTTCCAAACACGCCTTTGACCTGAGAGCTTTCTACTAGTATCTGATACAAGCATATAAAATTGTACACTATAAAACTGTAATTCTGCTGTTCTTTTTGTCTAAGGATTCAACAATCCCTGCATGCCTGATTGCAATGCACCCATTTTTTTTTCTTCCACTGGCCTGGCATGATCTAGTAATAGGAACACCATTTGGGGTGTGTTGAATGGCTGCTCTGTGGGAGATGCTCCGTGGGTCATTCAGTCACTCTTTTCCCTAACTGTAGCATTAGAGTTCTCCCCAACCTCTGTCTCTAGACAAGGAAATTTTCTGTTATGATCTGAACTACATTTGAAAGCATGCAAGTTACAAGACTGAATGAACAAACGGAGTCTCAGTTAACCTTAATTAGAAGAAGGCACGGGGATATATAGCTCCTCTTTAGCTATCTGTGCAGAGGCCATCATGACAAGACAGACTTATTTCCTCAGTGTCATCCTGTCTCCTTCACTGTTCACTGCTGCTCCACTCATGGCTCTATTTCCGGATGACCTTCCCCACCTCTTGTATTGTCCTACACCCTTCTCCTTCCCCAATCATGGCTGTAAGGTAGTGTCTCTCTGGGAATCAATTTGTGGCGGCCGATTCACAGATATATTTTCTGGAATTTCTAAGGTGTTTGGGGGGTATATAACTTGCAAAATTAAAAAATATATATAAATGACTTTATGTGTAGGCACAAGAAAGTCAGAGTGGAGACTATGCCAATATGACTTGTATAAAATTATTTTAGCAGTGTTGTGAACATGATTTAGTGGAATCTTCCAGAAAGACATTGCTCAGGAAGATAAGATTGTGAACCAGTAAATAACTTCACTGTTTGCTTTAGGAAATTCTGAGACATTGCTTTATCAGATAACAGCCTTATCACTGGGCATTCAGCATGCTTAGCAAATTATAATGTGTTTGTCATTACAAAATCCCAGACCCTTACCTCATGGATGCCATCTCTGAACTCTCAGGGTATGAGTCAAACTCACTTCTACTCATTTTGTCATCTGCAAAGATCCACCACAGAATGAGTATGCCCAGAGCCCAAAGTACCAAGAGCTCCAATCGTACTTTCCCTCCTAAGTTGCTCCTAACACCACAAAGAAGTTGTATCTTCTAGACTTGCATGAAGTCACAATGAACTTGGCTTGGTTTATCAACTTTCCTGGTGGATGTGACTAAGGGTTTCCAACATCTAGGAAGTGCTGTGTACCAGAAAACCCTGTGCCTAGGAACTAAGGAGCACATTATTTTAAGGGATGTACTTTAAATCTTAAATTCCATGGTGTGTGTGTGTGTGTGTGTGTGTGTGAGTGCGTGCGTGCGTGCGTGCGCGCGTGCACGCAGGTGCTTACACAATCCGGAAAGGAGCATCAGATTCCCTGGAGCTGGAATTATGGGTGGTTACAAACCACCTAATGTGGGTGCTGGGAACCAAACTTAAGTCCTTTGCAAGAGCAAAGTGAGCTTTTAAGCCCTTGGATGTTCTTTCCTGCCTCCCCAAGGAGGACATTTTATGACCACACAATAAGGTCAAATAAGCCCTATATGTTATGCTAGAACACAATGCTCAAACGAAGCACAAATATCCAATAAATAATTTTTACGTTTCCATTATCCTTTGCCTTGACAAAAATATCAATTAAGACTGTGTTGAGATTCCATCTTACCCCTGCCATAATAGCCACTGAAAAGCTAAAAACAATGCTAAGTTTTGGTGGGGTTGTGGGAAGGGCAAGCCCTTAAATGGGAGTGTAAACTCGTGCACCCTCCATTGAACTAGAACTACCAGAACTAGAACGACCACATGGTGCAGGTATACCACTTCAGGCGCATGCCCAGAAGACTTTATTTTTAATACAGATACTTGTACATTGTGTTTATTCCCATTCTATTTACAACAGAGGAGAACAAGCCTAGATGTCCGACAGATAGATAATGAAAATGTGTTCAGTGCACACAGGCAGTTGTATTCAGCTGTAAAGAATGAAGCTGTGAAAATTCCAGCTGATCTAGGAATTATTATTAGTGGAGTAACCCAGCCCAGAAAGATGGAAGCCACGTTTTCTCTTTCATATAAAGGGCTCACTTAATCCTTAATAAATAAATAAATTTAAAAAAAAAAAGTTTTTTGGGATTTTTTTGAGATAGGGTTTCTCTGTGAAACCCTGGCTGTCCTGGAACTCACTCTGTAGTATACAAGGCTGGCCTCAAACTCAAGAGATCCACCTGCCTTTGCTTCCCCAGTATGTCACCATCACCTGGTTCATTTTTTAATTATTGTATATGTGTGTGGGTAAGGATGTAAGACATGAAACTAGAGAACCACGAGAAAGGAGAAGGAAGGAGGGGAAAGGTTGGAAATGAAATACATGTGACACAAGAGTACAGAGGAGGTTGTGATGAGGACATGGTAGAGGCAAGAAGGGGAATCATCAAAGGATCTATGAAGCCGCCATAGTGAAACCCATTATATTGTACAAAGAAGCAAACAAAGGGTTAAGGGACCAACAGTAAGTACAGAATGGTTATATAGACTCCTAAAATGTATAGGCTAATCTCTATAAATTCCTGAACATGGAAATTAAGTAGCTCCATGATAGCCAACAGAGAAGTGAAGGAGGGGAGGCTGAACAAGAGGCAAAGGGGCTTTCAGGACTGATAAAATCGACCTACTTGCTTTGGGTATTGACTCTCTAGGTCAATAGGTACACCAGTGCCTCAAAATTTGCCCAAGGTATATGCAATTCATTAGGAATCAATGCTTCCTGATAACTTTCCCTTAAAATCATGCTCTGTACTTGAATTGTCTCAGCAGTTCAGCATCTCCTATTTGTTTTGATAATTTCATGTAGTTGCATAGAGCAGGACGCCTGGGGATATAATTTGGTTGAATGCCTGATCCCTTAATGTGTTTAAAGCGGGATTATGGATCCGACTTCAGAAGGTCTTTAGTGAATGAAACTGGATGCTGGAGAATCATTTCTGCCCTGATTCGGTCCAATGCTATCCAATGAAGGGAAAGACATTAAGGACAGGGGTAAGAACTCAGCAATAGGTTGAATGGCCAGCCACAAGCAGGCAGAGGTTGTAAAGGTCACCAAGGTAAAAGGTGACACAGATCCATATGTACACAGAAAGGCTTCGATAGACGTTTTGTCCTCTGAACATGATTACGCTGAGCAGGCAAAAACCAGGGGACACCTTTGACTGTAACTCTAAGCCTTGGCATTGTTTGCTTGGAATAGCTCTCGCTTACCTATTTATAGCTTGGCTAACAGGAAACCAGGCTTGCTTGTCTTTGTCAACAAAGGGCAGTTAATTTCGAGTGCCACTCAGAAATA
Organism: Microtus ochrogaster; assembly: GCF_000317375.1. Lineage (NCBI taxonomy): Eukaryota > Metazoa > Chordata > Mammalia > Rodentia > Cricetidae > Microtus > Microtus ochrogaster. The sequence continues at coordinate 88,415,157 of NC_022012.1, forward strand.
GAATTCAATCAGTCGCATCCAGGTCCCGAGTCTATAAAAAGGTATCAGGACGTGCAGACGGGAGATATGCCTGATACCTGTTTTGTAGGGGTCTCACTATTTTGCATTTTGAAATACAATACTTGGACGAGAGGACAAACACCTTATCTGTATGATTTAAGGAATAACAATAAAATACGTGATGAATCCCGTTAGCTCCTGGGTCTGTGTACTCCATCCTTGCCTGCTACCTCCTTGTAATAGCTGTTGTGCAGAATAAGCACCAAACCCCTTTCCCTTATAATCTGCGGATTGTTTACATGCTTGTAAGAATATCTCACGTTGTTTTATGTCTTTCTAGAATTACATGTTTTATGACATAGCCTTCGCTTTTGCTTTGTTTTGTTGCTGTTTGAGACAGGGTCTGTTAATTACTGTTGCTGTGATAAAGAGCATAGTGAAAAGCCACGTACAGAGGAAAGAGTTTATTTTGGCCCATGGGATCTACACCTGTGGGTCATGACCCCCCACGGGGGTCTCATATTAGATATTTCGTATATCAGATATTTACATTGCCTTTGAGAACAGTAACAAAATTACATCTATGAAGTAGCAACAAAAATAATTTTATGGTTGGGGTCACCACAACATGAGGAAGGTTGAGAATCACTTTTCCAGGAGACCATGGAATAGCAGAGAAGGCATGGCAACAGAGGGCTGGAGCATGAAGGAGAGAGATCACGTTTCATTTGCAAACACAGAGAGCATGGAATGAGAGACAAGGCTACCAACCCCCAAAGCTCTGCTGAAGGGATGTGCTTCCTCCAGCAGGGCTCCGCCTCCTAAAAGTACCGTACCTTCCCTAAATCACACCACTGACTGGGGACGTTTCTCATTGAAACCATCACAGGTGCTTACTCTGTGGCCTAGCTCGTCTTAAAACTTACTATGTAGCTCAGGATGTCCTCAAAGGCATAAAACACCCTCCTGCGTTGGTTTCCCAAAGGGTGGAATTACAGTATTAGCCACTTCATCCTGTGCATACAATAATACAAAGCACTAGGCCATGGAAACTAATTATTACAATATATCTCTCCTCCCCTCTTTCCTTTCTTCCTTCCTTCCTTCCTTCCTTCCTTCCTTCCTTCCTTCCTTCCTTCCTTTCTTCACCTTTTTTTTTTTATTCAATTACCTGACTATGTAGCTCTGGCTGACCCAGAAATCACTGTGTAAACTAGGCTGACCTGAATTCAGAGATCCTCCTCCTTCTGCCTCCCAAGTGCTGGAGTTAAAGTTGTTCTTTTCACATGCTTCATAAGCTGATTGTGGACCCATGTACATTTGTGCTTGTATGTGCAGTTATGACTCATTTATTTCCACTGCTGTATAACATTCTATTATATGAGAACACACACAAATATATACACACAGAGAGACACAGACACATATGTAGTATCTATATTAAAGGCACAGAGATTTAGGCAGTGCTAAGATTTGAATGAGAATTGTGGGTCACTAGAGTGAACCTTGAAGTTTAAGAGCCTGGTTCTGCCTCTTGCCCAAATCTGCATCCTGGCTGAATATACACTGTAAACCACTGCCTCATGGTCCTGCTTCCTATCCTTACCTGCAGTGAACTCTATGCCTTCAGAGCATAAGCCCAGATAAGCCCTTCTACACTTATGTTCCCTGATGTCAGGTGTCTGGTCACAGAGACGAGAAAAGTACTGAACGCCAGCCCGCTCTGCACTTGTGAAGTGTCCCCCACAGGCTCATGGGCTGTGAACAATTGGTCCTGGTTGCTGGTGATGCTTGAGAAGGTTATGGAACCTTTAGGATGTGGAGCTTTGCTAGGGTAAATGCGTCACTCAAGGGTGGGTCTTGAGGTTTTATATCCCTGCCCCACTTCCTGCTTATTTCTTCTGCCTGTGTGTGGATACGAAGTGAGCAGCTGACTCACTCCTGAGACCCCATTTTCTCCATCTCGAGGGACTGACTGGGTCTCTTCAAACCAAAAGTCAAAGTAAACCTGTTCTCCCTTAAGTTGCTTCTTGTTAGGTCATGGCGATGAGAAAAGTAGCAAACACAGGTGGACTCACTCTTCATGACAAGCAATGCATTTATGTCTGTAGGCTTGTTCATAAACTACACAAAAATTATCTTTAAAGGGAGTGGCTGCTGTGTATGCTCAGATGACTTGATGCTGATAGCTTGTTTTCAGTTTGGTTCCTCATTTTCATTGGTGTACGATGCTCCTCATTAACTCACTGTACCGGGAATCCTTGTTAAAATTGAATGTTGTTCTCACTAATAGAGCTGTTTAATTTGGTATATAATTTTCATTTTCTCTTTTGCATTTCCTAATTGCTAATAACTAGGCATGGGAGTTAACTAGGGAACTGAGCACAAGGCTCTGTGCACGGTAAGCATGGACTTTATGCTGTGTTTCATGGCCACTCCTCTGATTACCCGTAAAGTTGGTCATCTTCTTATTTGGACTGGTCACTTGTGCCATTTTTCTTTTGAAATGTTTGTCAATAACTTTTTCTGACTTTATTGGTGTCTCTATGGTGTTAGGGGATAACTATTGATGATAAAAATGTCTATGGCATTTGGTGTAGATGTATTCTCCTACATAGTAGCCAGTGTTTGTTCATGTCATAATTTTAATGCTGTTGACATTAATCAGTATTTTCCTTCTATTTTGTCTTCAGCATCTTCTTTTTCAAATTTTTTTTAAAAAAACTATCTTTTCTTATTTTACATGCCAGATCCATTTCCCATTCCCTCCCCTCCTCCTGCTCTCTGCATCTTCCCCCCTTTCTACCCCCATCCCACTCCCCATCTACTCCTCAGAGAGGTTAAGGCTTCCCATGGGGAGTCAACAAAGTCTAGCACATTGCCTTGAGACCAAGGCTCTTCCCCCTGTCTAGGATGAGCAAGGTACCCCTTCAGAGAAAATGGGTTCCAAAAAGCCAGAACAAGCAGCAGGGATAAATCCTGGTCTCACTGCCACTGGCCCCCAGTCTGCCCTGGTCATACAGCTGTCAACTACATCCAGAGGCAGCATTTTAAAGATGATCTTCTTTGTCTTGAGGTTATCGACCTTCTTCCTTACATTCATTTTTGTCCTTAAAGTTTCCCTTTTACTTTAGAGTAATTAAGTAAGCATTTGGAATCGATTTTTCAGGTTCATCATTTAACATGTGACAAAGGGACAAGACTTACTCTTGTGCTTGTTTTGTAATATACCATTGCAACATATTTAGTGAACCTTTTATTATTCCCCAGCGGTCCCGAAAACCAGTTCTTAAATTTGTTTCTCTACTTGAGGGTTCTTTCTTCAGTGTGTTTTCTGCTTTTATAGCAATACTAAACTGCCATGGTTTAAATTTTCATGCCCTAGCTGGCTAATCATTACACATATTTTTCCCCCATCCTGCCTTTTTCTATTCTTTAGCTTATTTATAGTTTTGGAATATCTCTTGTTTACAGTAACTTTATTTCTCAAGGATACTGACTCCAGTTTATATCTTGGTTTAAAACTTTGAAAAACATGGATCATTTTTCAATTTTGAAGGACTAGAGCCTTAGAAGAAATTATCTTACATTATTGTGACTTCATTTAAACAAGTAAATCTTAAATATAACTTTGAACTGTAAGATAACCATTTGCTCTCATGAACAATTAACCCATTGTAGACCACATCTAAGAGTCCATAAATCGGAAACATTTGGGAGCAAGTTCTTTGGTGAGTTTAGGTGGCATGTGATTGGCTGCAGTGAAAGGCAGTCAATTTAAAGAAACTGTCATGTGATTAGGAAGTTCTAGCTCCAGGCAGAACTGGGCCTGAAAAGCTGTAACTCAACATCCAAGGACTGTCTTGAAGGACATGTCAGAATTATTTAGCTTCCCACTTCTTTATCCATACCTACGGTGATTCATCATTTTTAAAATACTTAAATGAGAAGGAAAGGCCCTAATTGAAGTTGAGACTTAAGATGTTTAATTAAAGGTCATGTTTCAAAGGAAGGGTTGTTTGTCTATGGAGCACCAGAAGAAAAGAATTTGCTCTAGTAATACATCTCCTGCTCCTGGGTTACTGTTTTTTTTAGAATCAGAAATGAAGTGTCTTTAGGGATATATAGCAGATTTTTCTTTAGGAATTATCTCCGTTCCTTATACCTAAAGAGAGACGGATGACACAGATGTCATTGTTTCTTATTATAGTGACTACAGAGTTTGTGGTGTTTGACAAGCAGATCTGGACCTTCATTATGATCATGGAGTAGGTTGAACTACCTTCTGTTTTTCAGGACTGGGGGTTGTTGTAAGGAGGCTGCTTGTTTGTTTCCTGGCCACCCGTCAACTCAGACCCAAAATAACTACACAGAAACTGTATCAATTAAATCACTGCTTGGCCCATTAGCTCTAACTTCTTATTGGCTAACTCTTACATATTAATTTAGCCCATTTCTATTAATCTATATATCACCATGAAGCTCTAGCTTACTGGGTAGAGTTCTGCCTGTCTGTCTCCAGTGGAACTACATGGCTTCTCTCTGACTCTGCCTCCTTTTCCCAGCATTCAGTCCAGTTTTTCCTGCCTACCTAAGTTCTGCCCCATCATCAGGCCAAGGCAGTTTTTTTTAATTCATTAACCAATAAAAGCAACACATAGACAGAAGGACCTTTCACACCAGGGGGTTGAACCTAGATCAGTCAAATATCATAGCACTGAGCTACATCCTTAGGTCTTCTGTAATAAGGAGCTTGGGAGATGACTCAGTTGGTAGAGTGCTTGCCAACAAGTAAGCATAGGGACCCATATTTGATCACAAGGATATGCATAAAGAGGTCTGACTTTGGAGCAAGCATTTGCAGTCTTAGCATTGGAGAGGTAGAAGCAGGCCACCTGAAGGCTTGGTGGCCAGTTAGTCCAGCCTTATTGGTGAAGTCCAGATCTGAGGAGGTCCAGTCTCAGAAAAATGATATGGATGGCTTTCCTGAGAAACAACAAGAGGCTGACCTCTGGGATCCACATATAAGTGCTTATACATGCACACCCACTTTCCACCTGAACACATACACACACACACACACACACACACACACACACACACACATACACGCACACATACACACACATGCACATCTACAAGTCATGATGAAATATCACAAGAAATTACTTTAATGTGGCTCAAAACTTGACCTATTTGCTATTTCATCTGTTTTAGTCATCTGCCATGAAGCATCTGAGCATTAGTACGCTCTAAGTTCAAAACACCAGATATCTACCAAAGCATGATGCCACGTGCCAGCAATCTCAACACTTCCTGCTAGGCAGGAAGACTGTGAGTTCCAGACCATCCAGGGCTGATGTGGGAAGGTCATTTGTCTATCTGTTGATTTCATTGGTTAATAAAGGAACTGCCTTGGCCATTTTGATTGGCCAGCCCTTAGGTGGGTGGAGTAGACAGAACAGAATGCTAGGAAGAAGGGAAGTTAAGCAATCGCCATGCCTCTCCTCTCTGGTCAGATGCGATGAAGCTCCAGCCCAAGATGGCCGCAGGTCAGACATGCTGAATCTTTCCCCGGTAAGCCAGCACTTTGTGGTGCTACACAGATTATTAAAAATGGGTTAAGAGCCCTGTCTCGAAAAAACCAAAAAAAAAAAAATGGGTTAAGCAAGAAGTGAGAATTAGCCAAGAAGAGGATAGATATATTGGGCCAGGCAGTGTTTAAATGAATGCAGTTTATATGTTGTTATTTCGGGGCATAAGCTAGCTAGGCAGCTGGGAGCCGGGCGGCAGGAATGCAGCCCGCTGCTCCCACTACACAGGGCTGCATAATGAGACCCCCATTTCCAAACAAAAAGTCAGAACATCACTTACATTGCTCGCCAATCTGATCTCTAATTCCTGATATGCTCAACACAACTACATATTTGGGTTCTGTGTGGAAAATGTGAGAAGATCCTGAAACTCGGGAGGTGACCTGTCACTTGGCAGCTGGAATCATTTGGAGTTTTACTTGCTCAGTTATCATGATGAAAGTTGGTGGCCTCTAACACAGTTTCCCCACAGCATTGTGGTCAGGGACAAAGCATTAACACCTAACAGACAAAAGACAGGATTGTACAGTGACTTATGAAAAAAATCACAGTACCACAAATGCCAGCTTCAGAGATCCCTTTCTTTGGAGACGGGAGGAAGTAGACCTTATCTCTTCAAGAGTGACATCCCAGTGACGTTGAAGAAGAATTCTTAAGTAGGGATGTGTGGGGCTGCCATCAACAGAAAACATGAGTTGCAGGAGGCCTTCAGAGTCTCATGGGCCATCTCTCTACAACCAAGATGGAATAACTTCTTGGGTAAACATCGCATTTCTGGATTCCTGGCCTCACTTGGGACAAAGTTCAAAAGAGTCATTGATTTCTAGATGGATAAATCTGACATTCGGATCTTTACTAGTAATGAATGTGGAAGATCCATGGATTAATAGAAAAAGTAGTTGACAGATAATCAAGAGGCATAGACTCCATGTATACTTTAGACAATTTTCCCTCTCCTGACAGTAGCTCATAATGTGATTTATATTCACATCGATGGCGCCTGAATATCTTGTTCATTTAATATATTCTGTGTGTGTGTGCATGCATGTGTGCATGTACATGTGTACACATGTGAACATGGAGGCTAATGAACAATTTTGAGTGTCATTCCTCACAAGCTACCGACCGTGTTGAGTGAGACACCGTCTTTCACAGGTCTGGAGTGTGCCAATTCACCTAGGCTGGCTGCTCAGTGGGTTCCAGGAACCCACCTGCCTCAGCCTCCCAGACACTAGGGTTATAAATGTATACCACAATACACATGTGGATCCCAGGGGTCGAATCCAAATCTTCATGCTTGTGTAGCAAGCACTTTATCAACTGATTTCTGTCTTCAACTTAATATGCTCTCCCCTTCACTCTCTAGAAATGAAACATGCGTTTATTGGGGAGGTGGTACTGCTGTTGGAAGATGTCAATTTTAAAATCTGAACTATATCACAAGTCTGAAAGCCTTTCTATATTTTTGCCTGACATTTGGAGAAGTAATAAATTTCCTTGTCAGCCAACTAAAGGCCAGTCTTAAAAACATCAGAGCCACCTCCACCTTCACCAAGAAGATCAGAGAGTGAAGAGGAATAGGTGGTGATTTAGAGAAACCGGGACTGCCCCTTGCTAATCACCCATGTTGAACCTTCTTTGGAGAATTTGGAGTTTCAGTTCAAGGGTGGCCATCACTTTCCTTTAATCAAGCCTACCCAAATTTGATGCTGTTGACAGGTAAAGCTAGATACTTCTTTATTGCTAGAAGCTATCTGAATAGCATCACTGGCCTCTACCAGCTCAAGGCCACTGCCACCCCCTTGCTCCATAGCAACAACCCAAAATATCTTTACGTGTATGGAGCACAATCGTCTCTGGTTTACTACTTTAGCGTATCATTCTGAGATTCAAGGAGATAGTCTTTGCCCATTGCAACAAATACCACAGAGTCTGAAACCGTGTTGAGTTCTCTGCATTGTGGGCAGGTAAGTCTCCACAGGAGTCTCTTACATTCCCCGACTCAGACCTGAGGTTTTACCTTAACTGATACTCTTGTCACATTCACAAAGGTTGGTTGTTCTTTAGTTATGGCGTTTGTTTTGTTTTAGAGCAGAGTCTGACTTAGCACAGTTGGTATAAACTGCCTGTAAAGGCAAGGATGACCTTGAACTCCCAATCTTCTTCTGTCGACCTCCTGAGTGCTGGAGTTGCAGGCATCTACTACCTCACCTAGTTTATGTGACTTGGGGATGCAACCTGGGCCTTGTGTGATTAAGCGAGCAGTCTAATTGAGCTACCATTTGTTGGTTTGTTCTTTTAAAGGTTTGTTTTTGTTTTTATTTATATGTATGTGTCAGTATAGTTATATATGTGTATATCCCTAGAGGCTAGAAGAGGATAGTGGATGCCCTGGGTCTGGAGTTACAGGCAGTTGTGAGCACTGACATAGGTCCTGGGAAACACATTCAGGTCCCCAGGAAGAGCAGCAAAGGCTCTTAACCTCTGAGCCATTGCTTCAATCCTTGCTGGCTTGTTTATAGATCCGAAGATGATGCTACCGGTTTACTCGGGATAAGAAGCATTGCTTTCCACAAAAGCAAACATCACACTCTTTGACCACCTAGGTTTGGATACACTTGACCCTCCCCAAAGTAGTAAGCAAGGGCAAGGTCTTTTCAGATGAGTGAACCACTGGAGTCACCTGGCCTCTTTCTCTAGCAGAGAGAGAGATGCAATTAGCAAAGCTGTATCATCTGTGGATTCAAAGATCAATCCTAGGTCTAGAGCAAAAATGGAAAGAGATTTTCATAATTAGCCTGACAAAAGGACTAATGGAGGAATTGAAATGCACAACAAATAAGCCAGAGACAAACGCTGCCAGTGGTGGGTCTTTGTGTGAGAAGCCACTGCTGCTGACAGAGCATTGATAACCATTGTTACGGGGAGGTTGGGAAGGCAGACGCGTGCTTAGTTACAGAGCTTACTTTCAATGGTGCTATTAATATCATTGTGCACTTGTGCGCAGTGTTACAAGAACCAAGTAAGACTAAAACGGAGTAGAAAAGACATAACCTGGGGAAACTTCAGGGCTGTCTATAATGCAAGGACTAGCAGTGCTGTGTGTGTGTGTGTGTGTGTGTGTGTGTGTGTGTGTGTGTGTGTGTGTGTATACATTAACATGTTTGTGTGTGTTCTGGTACACATGTATACACATGCACATGTGTGTATGTGGGAGGTTCACATATGCATGTTTGGGCATGCATGTGGAGGCCAGGGGACAATCGCTACTGTCTTTCCTCGGATGTTTGTTGTTTTAAGACCGGGTTTCTAACTTGTCTGGAACCAGGCAAGGGGTCTAATGTAGATGGCCAGCAAACGCCAGGGATCTGCCCTACTCTGCCTTCCCGTGATTAAAAGTGAGTGCTGTTCTGCCTGCATTTTTCTGTGGGTGCTCATATTTGCAAGGCAAGCCCGTCACTGGATGCGCTTTCTCCCTAGCCTCTCACTCTGGGTCCCTGCTTATTGGCCTTGTTTGGGGAAGCTGTGGAACCCGTGTGATGTGGGACCTTGCTGGAGGAAGTTCTTTAGTTGTTGGTGTCAGGCTTTGGGAGTTCCGGCCTTCTCATACTTCCAGTTCCTTCTTTGCTTCCTGCTTGCCATTGAAGAAGTGATTTTTTAGCTTGCTACTTCAGCCACCCACTGTCACAGCTCCCTGTCATTTTATCATAAATTCTTTCATCCGAAGCTGCTTTTGGTCATGGTGTTCTATATAGCAACCAACAGGAACGGAAACAACACAGACACACACACATGCATGCACATACATACACAGACACGCATGCATGCACATTCATGCACACACACACTCACACAGACAATATACAATTCATTTTTCATAGGTACTGGCAAAAGTACTCAAGAGCACATCAACAGAAAAGTAGAGTTTTAAGTGTCTCACAGAAATCTGTGAGAAGTAGTTGGGCTTTGGCACTTGGAGACAACTAGGGAATTGGCAAAAATTTTGACATGATTCCAGAAAGCATCAGGTTTGAAAGAAGAATATTCAACAAATGGGCCACCCTGGCAGAAAAGAGAAGAAAGGGCAAAGGCATGGGCTTTCTTGAGAAGAGCAAGTCATTGGTGTGTGTTTTGAGGGTTCATGAAGTTCATGGGAATGAGTGTGCCCTAAGCAGACCAATCCACTCTCCTTTAGACCATCTCTCTGGGCACTTCTGCATCCTGTCTGTGCACCAGCCCCTGCATGAGAAGCGATGGTGCTAAATACACTCTTCAGGACCGTCTGATGCTTAACAGCCACTGGGTATTATTACTATATTATTATAGCATTCTACTGTTGTTATAGTTCTCATTAGGTGTTCATCAGTGACGAAACAGCATGGGTGGAGGCAAGAGTGGTACTCAGTTCTAACTTATCTTCCAGAAATTTTCAAGTGTTATTCAAGGGCTGGTCTAGTAGTGATAAAAGGGAACTCATAGACTCCATGCTCTGAGGATGAGATTCCAGTGTCGGCATCAGCTATTCTGTTCTTCCCACTGCTGTAAGATGGAGAAAGGTGCTTACAAACAGCAAACAAAAATACAAAACCTACATGCATCTCCCATTAATATGACAGCTGTTGGCTTTGTGCACTGGGATCCAGAGAGAGCTAAGAAGGCAAAGGGAGCTTTTCCCTGACAAAGCACATCACAAATACCTCTGATAGATGATCACAATGTCTTCTGCTGCCAGTCCTGTTTCCCACTGTATGTGCTTCTATACCAAGTCACATGACTGAAGTGACAGGGCGGAATCCCCAGCTTTCCAGATCTTATCACTTTTGCTTTGGATGAGTGTGGTTATGGGCTCCAGAGAAGAGGCTGTGGAGGCCCCGTGGAGATACCATCCAGCCCTGGGTAGTGCTCCATTCTCAGTGTGTGTGGCTGAGACTGGGGAGATGCTGGGGAGATTATGTCCAGCCCCCAATGTCCTGTTGCACAGTGTACTGGGCTCCAGGGAAGGTGACCCTGTCTGTAGGTTAACCAGTCAGAGCAACTCACTCTCCCCTAATCTGGTGATGAGATCAAGCTAGCCCGTTAGAATCAAGATGACCTTAGGAAACATCCAAATCCACATGAGTTATATAATGAGTTGCATAGAAGTTTGGAGCTTCCACAAATGGGTCACCAAGTTAAAAACAAAATACCATAGTAAGATTATAGACAAGAAATGGAAAGGCTGAAGCTGCTTGCTTACAACATCTGACCATACCCAAAATTATACTTGTGCTCTTGCTCTTTAGTTGAATGAAACTGGTTTTGCATCTTTGAGTTTAATGACAAAGAGATCTTATTATTCCCTGTCTGAAATACAAAGAGGGAACTAGATATGGGAAAGGTGAAGTCGTTTGAACGATTCCACGAAGACAGGCCAAGAAGACGTTAGTCCGCTGGCTGTGTTCCTTTCCACATGCCCTAAGATGTTGATAATAGCGGACAGTTTATGCTAAACACATCACTCTGTCCAGGAAGTCCTTCCATAAATCAGCTATCAAGTCTTCCCTGAGATTTTTTTCCCATAATGATGCTAAGTTGAGCTCTGGGTTCTCAAGTCACACCATCCACTCAGAGAACAAAAATCTACCCGTGGTCATTCTCAAGCAGCGGGGTGGCCCAGAGATAAATACTGCTGAGCAGGTAATACAGGAATCGGAATGGGCAGGTGAGGGCTCCTGTTTATGACAAGCACTCACCTGGAATTAGCATAAGAAGAAAACTTCCTTCAGTCTGACCACAAGAGGAGTCGGAGTGAGGTTGACTCCAGGAATGCTTCATTGTCTTAGCTTCTCATCTCCTCTCTCTGCTTCTCATTTTAGAATCTTCTGTCCTATAGACAAAGTTGACTGCCTGTCTGTTGCTGGTCTGGGGCAGCACAGCTGGGCTTTTCTGTACCTCTGGTGACTGAAGACAGTTTCTTCTGGTTAAGAAGGGACTTCCAGTTAATTGGCATGGGAGGTCTGAGGCGGAAGGCTACAGGTCTTCAGCTAGGCTGGTGTCATCCACTGTGATTGCTCCTGGGCTGTCTTAGCTCCAACCCATAACAGAGTGATAGTGTGCAGATGATGGGAGAGAAGACATTTCCCCAAAGAAGAGTCCTGGCTCTATCAAGTGAGATATACTCTGGGTTTGTAGGCTGATGAGTATATGTAGGCAGAGGGGAGACAAGGAGGCTTTGGGAAGAATCATCCTGAAGATGGAGAGGGAAGAGGGATTGGCCGTTGACCTGCCCACTGTTTCTTCATCACTTAGAAAATGGTTGATTTCAAGTGACCCAAGCATGCCACCATTCTTTTTTTGTATTTTGAAAGACTGTGTGTGTGTGTGTGTGTGTGTGTGCGCGTGCGTGCGTGCGTGCGCACAAATGCACATGCGCATGCTTGTACACTCGTGCATGTGGGCTACCTGTATGCAGGTGACCATAAAGACCAGAAGAGGGTGTCAGATCCCCTGACTGGAATTACAGGCAACTGTGTTGTGTCCTCTGGACACGCTCCCTCGCTATGCCTTTTTTCATTCGCTTGCACTAGGATGAGCACTTAGAGATACTTCTTTGGGTATTTTCAAGGAGCTCGTAAATTTCATCAGGGCAGGAATCAAGTGCCTGTTGACTTCATGAGTAATCAACCACACAGGCTGACTTTTTGGTTTTTCAGAGACGCAGATTTGGCAGTTCTGGGACCAGTATGACTCCACAGTGAAAGCAGAAAAGGTGCTAAGCAGCAGAAGTAGAGAGGACCCCTGCTCACTTTTACATATCCACCCCCTTGCTAGGCATCGTGCTGGAAATGTCATGCTTGCTCAGGGGTATGGGTGGGTCTCTAATGTCCCCTCTCTATCTCCACTTCAATGTTGCATGATCAGGAAGCAAGCCTCTTTTCTTTTTCCCAGAAGAACATTTATAAAGATACAGTCTATATGCTAACAGATGTTAAAATTCTGCCTTCCCAGCTATTAGAACTCAAGCAACAAGTTACAGTTACACATCTGCTTCCTATGTACAGAACAGAAGGGGCAACCTTTGCTACTTCTAGTTGTCTCTGTCAGTATGCCAAATCCTCAATCCAGTATTCTGCCAATAAGTAGCAACAGACAAGCGAGTTTGGTAGCGAGCTTTATCTGAACAAACTCAGTACCTCAGGATGTGTGGTGCTGATGGCAAAGGGAGATCCTGGGGGTACTGGAGGAACCCAAATGTAATAAGTGAGGGTTTACAGTGAACATACCAGCTATAGGTCAGAGGAGAGACATAACCCATAAAGATGTATTGAATGAAATAAATACAAAATAAAAATACCCCTAAGAAACTAACATGGTGATGTGGGAGCAAACTCTGAGCAGAGAGGAAGCATAGTCTAATTATTGTCAGCGTCAGGGTGCTTGCAAGGGTTGGGGAAGTGCACTGTAGGTGCAAACAGCAGAGTTCAGAAAGCCAGCACCATGAGTGGGTGGTGGCCCTCCTGTAACCCCTGTTCTTGGGAACAAATCAGCTGTTCAACACTAGCTGATCCCAGAGCTCTTGTTCAACCCATTCCAACAAAGTATGAAGTAAGAGGAAGGCATTCGATGTCAGCTTCAAGCAAATGTGCATGTGTGTTGGTAGAGAGCCACTTGTTGGTTCCTGGCTGCCTGGCTAGCTTAGACCCAAAATAATCACACGGAAACTGTATTAATTAAATCACTTCTTGACCCATTGGTTCTAGCTTCTTATTGGCTAGCTCTTATATTATTTAACCCATTTCTATTAATCTGTATATTACCACATTGCTGTGTCTTACCAGGTAAAGTTCCCAGCAACTGTCTCTGGTGGCTCCATGGCTTCTCTCTGACTCTGCTTTTCTTTCTCCCAGCATTCAGTTTAGTTTTCCCCACCTAAGTTCTGCTCTACCAACAGGTCAAGGGAGTTTCTTTATTCATTAACCAATAAAAGCAACACATAGACAGAAGGACCTTCCACATCACATGTGTACACACACACACACACACACACACACACACACCTGAACATACATACACACACGCTGAACATACATACATACACACACCTGAACATACAAACATACATACACATACCTTAACATACATACACATGCATATCCACCACACACATGCATATGCAAAAATGAAATTTAAAGCATTGTGACGAAGAGATAATGTTCCTTCTTTGTGTGATAGGCATGGGCACACATACCACTGTGTGTGTGTAGGTCAGAGAATCACTCAGTGGAGTCCATCCTCTTCCTACCTCCTTTCTTGGGCTTCAGGATTGAAGTTGGGTCTTCAGGCTTGCATGACCAAGTGCCTTTATCCACTGAGCCACCTCACTCCCCCAAGAGTACTTTTCTGAGACAGGGTCGCACTATGCAGCTATAAACTGTCTGCTCTATCCTGGAATTGACAAGTCTTCTGCCTCAGTGTCCCAAATGCTGGGATTAGGGATGAAGATCACTTTTCATGTTGGAAACCGTTTCTTTACAGTATTTCTGATATCAAAATAATGTGTTTTCCTCCTACCAACAACCAATACTTCAACAGATGTCCTATAATTTGATCTCAATACTGCATCTGCCAGAAGTCACTGGGAGATAACACACAGACTCCTGTCAATTCAGAGTGCATTCCCACCACATTGTCCTCTCCACCATCCCAGTCACTCACAGCAAACAAAAGGTCTCAAGTGTGCTCATCCTCCTGTCTCACCTGGCTACACAATGGGGATACTCACAGCATTTCTGCGTGCTTCATCATTTTCTGTTACCTTCTGTACTCCTTGTGATCTCTGGTTTATTATAAAGGACATTATTGAGTATGCAAATGAGGAGACAGGTGCAGATGTGTGGAGAACACAACAAAAGTCCCAGGAATAAGAACTTTTGAGAGTGCAGTTAGGGTGAGCCACACTGCCTGGCATGCTGAGTAGTGATTCCAAAACCTGAGAGGGAGAAGGAGAAGAATTCAAACCAAAGGCTCCAGCATGCTTGCATTACTGTACCAAGAGCACTCCTTCAATGCACAGTTAGATTCAAACTGTGGCGATTAAAAAGCTGAGACAATAGTCTGCAAAGAAAAATATTCCATCATAGACACAGTTGGTTAGTCAGACAGCAAGATCCACGTTAAACCTAACTTGGCAATGGTATCACCAATGTAAGGAAGTCTTGTGGTAATTACAAAGAAAATGGAACTGTGACGAGACCAGTGGATCTCAACCTCCTTAAGACTACAACACTTTAACATAGTTCCTCAGGGTGTGGTAACCCCCGACTATAAAATTATTTTGCTGCTACTTCATCAATGTAATCTTGCTACTGATATGAACCAGAATGTAAATACCTGATATTCAGGACATCTGATATGTGACCTCCCCAAACAGGTCACAACCCACAAGTTAAAAACCACTGGACTAGACCAATATAGGAAGAAAGGAAGACAAAGGGCAAAAATATTGATTGCATCAGGAAAATCCTGCTCCTGGCTGACTC
Organism: Microtus ochrogaster; assembly: GCF_000317375.1. Taxonomy (NCBI): domain Eukaryota; kingdom Metazoa; phylum Chordata; class Mammalia; order Rodentia; family Cricetidae; genus Microtus; species Microtus ochrogaster. The sequence goes on from NC_022012.1 coordinate 88,430,269, forward strand.
TGCGAAAGTAAACACCATGAGTAACACAGGCAGGCATTGCAAATGCAGGCCTTCAGAAGGGAGGGCTTGATATATGAGCAGAAAGAGAAACAATTTATCTTACGAGAAAAAAGTGGATTCAGAGTGATTGGCATCCAGGCAGATCCTGGTGAAGCTTTCACGTTCTATTGGGAAAAAGAAATCTTTCCGGTGCTCAGACAGCAGAACAGGGAGTGCCTGCCGAAGCCTTGAACCTTTCCGCCTTTCTGGACTCCAAGCTAGAATGCAAGAACCAACGTTATAGGAGTCTAAAAGAAAATCAAAGGCTGAATCTTGAATACTAATGCTCCTCAAATTGTCCTTCCAGAATAAGGTCAGAGACCCCTCAGCAGGTGAGAACTGCAGACCAGGCTGACTGACTGTCCATGGCATGAGAGAGTGTGGCTGTTTCCCAATAACTAGGAAAAGTTTATGAGAACTTGGAATGGAAGACACATAAAGACCATCAGAAAGCTTCAGTGTGTAGGAAATATACTTAAAAATCATGAGAGTTTAGATTATAGATTAAGGTATTAATGGATTTTTAGGCCATTCACAGACACACAGGCACTGCCAAATTCAACTTCATAAAGAACTATCCGGAAGACCTATAAAAGCCTAACTTCATTGTGAGCTACAGAAAGCCACCCAAAATAGAGATCTATGTAAAGGTATAAAATACAACCCGAAGCTGGGCGATGGTGGCGCACGCCTTTAATCCCAGCACTCGGGAGGCAGAGGCAGGTGGATCTCTGTGAGTTCGAGACCAGGCTGGTCTACAAGAGCTAGTTCCAGGACAGGCTCCAAAGCCACAGAGAAACCCCATCTTGAAAAACCAAAAAAAAAAAAAAAAATACAACCCGAAGTTTTAATTGTTTCCTAATATATTTTATACAGCCTGATAGATCTTTACAGCAATAATATGCGTGAGGTTTAAGAAATATTGATTCCGGAATGCTGTAATACAATTGCGTTTCGTTCCATATCATTTGGAGTAATAGAATCATCTCACTTAAGGATGCCTAGAGAGTTTACATTTATAAAGTTCCACTTCTTTAGAGCACTACCCAGGCCTAAGAGAGGGCCACTTACCCAAAGCACTCCTGCACAGGATATCACATGGGCCATTCTTCCTGTAACTTTTCAAAAAATAGAATACTTGTGGATCTGATAAGCAACATTTACATTTAAATTAAACACAATTCATTGAACATATATGATATGGCAGTTGAATGTGGTTGGCCCTGATAAACTCATAATGAGTGGCACTATTAGTGGGTAAAGCTTTGTTGAAGGAGATGTGCTCTTGTAGAAGGAAGAGTCACTGTTGGTGTAAACTTTGAGGTCTCCTGTACTCGAGATACACCTAGTTCAGCTCACTTCCTATTGCCTGTGGATCAAGATGTAGGACTCTCAGTTCCTTCTCTAGCACCATGTCTGTCTGCATGTCACCATGTCACACACCATGATGACAATGGACTAAACCTCTGAAAATGATTCCCTCTCCTTCCTTCCTTCCTTCCTTCCTTCCTTCCTTCCTTCCTTCCTTCCTTCCTTCCTTCCTTCCTTTCTTTTTGGTGGTGGTGGTAGTGGGGTTTGTATGCCTGTGTGTATGTGTATTAATGTGTGTGCATCTATGTATGTGCACATGTGTATGTGAGCGCATGTGTATATGTGTGTGTATTCATGTGTGTGTGTGTGTGCACATGCATGTGTGTGTGTGTGTGTGTGTATTTTTGAGCTTGATTAAATGCATAGTGCAAATGTGAGTGAGAGATCATCCTCCAGTGTCAGTTCTCAAGTTCCCTGCATCACTTCTGAGACAGGGTCCCCCACTGGTCTAAACCTTCAACATTTGAGTCTGTAAGCTTCCAGGGACCCTCCAGCTTCTCTGTCCCCAGTCTCAGAATGTTGATATTGCAGGCATGTCATGCTGTGACAATTTCTTATACTTGCGTCCTGGTGGTCAGAACTCAGGTCCATGAAGCAATATGACACAGAAAAAAATCTACAAAAATACTCCTAGTTCTTTCTGTAGAACTCTACATGGCCATCTACTGCTGAACATGAATATTTACCCTAAATATGATTCATATGCCTAGCCAGACTCCATTGGAGAAAACGAATTTTTCTTTTGCAAGTGGTTGCCAGTTGGAGATAGTGTCTGCGTTAGGGGTGGGAGCTCATGTGCATTTCGGCCTCTCAGCGCTGGGTCCCATTGGCCTTGGACCTGGGCTGCTACAGCCTCTTTGTGTTCAGATGTACATCAGTCCTGCTGTGTCTGCAAGATACTGCTTCCTTGGGGTCTCCCATTCCTGCTGGTTCTCACAATCTATCTGGCTCCTCTCCCCTAGCTCTCTGAGGCTTGAGGGGAGGGGTTTGATGAAGACATAGCATCTAGGACCAAGTGCTCCAAAGTCTCTCACTTTCTGCGCATTGCCCAGCTGTGGGTCTCTGTGTTAGTTCCAAGTTTCTGTGAGAGGAAGCTTCTCTGATGGTGGCTGGGACACTGATCTGTGAACACAGCACAAAGTCTTCAGGAGTCGTGTTGCTGCTATGGTCTTTGAACAGAACAAGAGTGTTTGGTTTTCCCCTAGATCCCTGGCCTAGATAGTCTCAGGTTCTTGGCAACCAGAACAAGGTCAGCATGGGTTCTATCTTGTAAGTTGGTTTTAAATCAAAACAGAAAGCAGTTGTTTACTGTCTAAACAAGTGTTTCTATTACTGTGAAGAGACACCATGACCGTGGCGACTCTTATAAAGGAAAACATTTAATTGGGGTGGCTTCCATTTTCAGAGGCTTAGTTCATTATCATCATGGCAGGACATGGCAGCATGCAGGCAGACATGGTGCTGGCTACATATGGATCAGAAGGTAACAGGAAGGAGACTGTAATACTGGGCATTGTTTGAGCATGCATGAGACCTCAAAGCATGCCTCCACAGTGACACATGTCTTTCAGAAAGCCCGTAGCTACTCCAACAAAGCCACACCTCCCGATAGTGCCACTGCTTTTGGGGACCATTTCTTTCAAATCACCAGAGTGACTTCCACAATGTTTGGGCCACAAATGAACCAGAATATCATGCAGGCAGATCAGTACTGTAGGTCCCAGGATTTGAAGCTGGGTTGGCAGTTACCTTTTCTCCTCTGGTAGCATACCTGTCAGTACCATGGACACTCATCAGTAGGACTGGAGGGTCTAGGTAGGCACCAGCTCAGCTTCTCTGCATCCAGTGACATATGTAAGGGTTGTCTTCAGCAAAAGGGCCTTCCTGTCAGTTTGTGACGAGAGGCTCTAGTCTTGGCCATGGTCTAAGTTGTTTCAGGGTTTCCATGGGTCTCCTTTAGCCAACAACTCAGTTAGGTCCTGGCAGTGGATATTTCATTCGGTGGCAAAAGATGTCTAGTTGGGGCATTCTCTCCCCTATTATTTAGTGACTTAATTTAAATTTATTTCCTATATGTTCCTAATTTAAGAAGCTTCTATAGCAGTAGGTTTTGAAACTTCCCCTCAAATGGCCTTAGGATTAGTCATCCTTCACTGCATTTCTTCTCTTACCATTTTCTTTTCCCCTACTCCTTATTTAATCCTGATGCATCCTCCCCTTCCCCGCCCCCATGACTGAGGCAGGTCTTAATAAGTGGCTCTGGCTGGTCTATGACTCCTGTAGTCAACACTGCCTTTGAACTTTGGGCAGTTCATCTGTCCCAGTCTCCCAAGTGCTGAGATTACACGGACAATACCTGGTTTGGGGGCTTAGATTCCATTCATATCCTTCTCTAAGAAGCTTATGCTGCACATAAACATTGCAGAAATGAACGCCGCGAGGGGTGCACCCACACACCGAGACAATGGGGATGTTCTACTGGGAACTCACCAAGGCCAGCTGGCCTGGGTCTGGAAAAGCCTGGGATAAAACTGGACTCTCTGAATATAGCGGACAGTGAGGACTACTGAGAACTCAAGAACAATGGCAATGGGTTTCTGATCCTACTGCACGCACTGGCTTTGTGGGAGCCTAGGCAGTTTGGATGCTCAACTTGCTAGACCTGGATGGAGGTGGGGGTTCCGTGAACTTCCCACAGGACAGGGAACCCTGATTGCTTTCCGGGCTGGGGGGGGGGACTTAATTGGGGGAGGGTAATGGGAGGCAGTGGCGGGGAAGAGACAGAAATCTTTAATAAATAAATAAATTAAAAAAAAGAAATGAATGCAATGATATGCACACACCATTATTTGTCAGTCACTGTGACTTCCTTTCAAATTTTACTTTGTATTATTTTGATATGTTTCAGGGTATGTTAACATTACCATGCATTGCGATGGGCAGAATTATGTCTCTGACCTCTGTTCCTCTGGTCAGTATGGTACAGGTCTAACCCCAGTACTATATTTAGAGACATACTCTGCTGAGTAGCATCTGAGTCACTGTCTTGCTGCTATGATAAAAACACCCTGACAAAGGCAACTTAAGGAAAGAAGGGCTCATTTTGGCTTGTGTTCTAGAGGGAGACAGTCAACCATGGCAGTAAAGACATGATCATAGGTAACAGAGGCAAGGAGAGGGGGTTATGATCCTAGTGGGTCACATCGCATCCACAGGAAGTTGGTCTGGTTGTAAAGTCTCATGATTCACCCCCAGTGATGCACTTCTACAGGAAGGATCCACCTCCTAAAGGTCCCACACCATCCCAAATAGTGCCCAGCTCAGGGCCAAGTGTTCAAACGTGAACCTATGGGAAACGTTTATTTAAATTTGTCCTTCCACCCACTTTTATAGATAAAGTTTTACGGGAGCACAGCCCTGTGCACCATTTACCCATCACCCGCCTGTGCTCTCTTTAGTGGGACAATGTCAGACTTTAGCAGTGACTGAAGATGTATGACATAAAAATCCAGAAGATCCATCATGATCCATCATCTAGGTGATTAAAAGGCAATCATCGCCCTCTGCCCTGAAAGGACAGAGCACAGCATATACAGTAGAGGTGTGCACATGTTTAGGTTCTAGAATTCCAAAGAGTACAGCAGACCATTTAGCCTGGCAGAAAGCATTCATTATCCTGCCCCTAGGTGGCCCTTAAGGAGAAATCCTAAATGGAAGGAGATATTGAAGAGGAAGCAATCCAGCAGCCCTGGCCGGCCACAAAGGGCCCCTCTGTCTCTAATCTCACTGCATCCGTTTTGAGCTTCCTGTGTGTGGAGAGCTGGGCGAATGCCAGAAATAGTGAGGAAATGATTAGCAGCAGATAAAACCCCTCCAAGAATTCACCTTCTCTCTCCAGAAACACAAGGGGCTTAGGTGTACAGGATAGTGGCTGGCTGTACTTTCCACAGTTATTTTTAGATATTTGAGGAGCTCAGAAAAGGCAAAGAGGGAAAGGAGATTCCAAGAGCAAACGGGGCCTGTGTGAACCGCAGGAGCAGCAGGCACCTTCAGAAGATAAATGACTAACACAGGCAAAGTGACAAAGGACGCAAGATGCCAGCCTTTAGTAGCTTGTCTCTTCTCTAGGGAAGATGCAGTTTGGCTACTGCTGGATCCAGAGACTGATGGAGGAAGGTCATTGGGGCTGGAGAGATAGCTCAGAGGTTAAGAGCACTGGCTGCTCTTCCAGAGGTCCTGAGTTCAATTCCCAGCAACCACATGGTGGCTCATCTGTACTGAGATCTGGCGCCCTCCTCTGGCATGCGGGCATACATTGAGGCGGAATGTTGTATACATAATAAATAAATCTTTAAAAAAAGAAAAGAATCAGTACATAAGAAGCCTGAGCTAATGGATCAATTCATTTATAACAACAATAAAAAAGAAGGTACGTGTCACCACCACCCAACTACTCTCTTTAAATGAATACAATTTGTGTGTTGTTATTTCGGGGCATAAGCTAGCCAGGCGGCTGGGGTGCTGGGGACGCGGCCCCGCCGCTCCTATTACAACAAGAGACAGAGAATGCATCACATGTCTAATGATTTCGTATGTGACACATTTAATATGAGCATATTGTATTTGCATTGCAAATCACGTGGGCAAAGGTGCTGCACTGCTGGAGGAAAGCCCACTGATTATCCTCCTGGTATGCCCTGTGGATTTTATGCAGGGCAGGTCCCTGCAGGGCTGGTGGCAATAACTACCAGTAGTGTTACAAGGCCACAGTTCAGTGCTCCTTTTCTCATCTGTGATTGGTAGTAAAGGCTATTTGTCTGGAATCTAGATTATTATGTGTTGTGTTTTATATTTAGATTAAAAATTGAAAATAGAGATCATGCATTATTAGAGCATGGTTATGAATGATTTGACGCTATGAAAAGTAGCACCACAGGGCTGGGCCAGAGAGATGGCCCAGGGGTTAAGAGAACATGTTGCTCTTGCAGAGGACCTGAGTTTAGTTCCAGTACCCATATGGTGGCTCACAGTTTCCTGTAACTCTAGTTCCGTGGGTTGTTTACACCCTCTTTTGAGTTCCCTGGCTCCTGAATGGATGTGGTGCACACAGACTCATACGTGTATTCACACATGCACGTAAAATGACACGTAAATATATCTTTACAAACAATAAGAATAGCTCTAGGAAGATGGCTCAGAGGATAAAGCGTTTGCAGCTATGAAGACTTAGGTTTGAATCCCAGAATCCATGAAGAAGAAAGGTGGACACAGATGGAGAGGTGGCTCTGTGCTTAACGGTACTGGCTGCTTTTCAGAGGGCCTGGCTTTCCCTCCCAGTGCTTACATTAGGCAGCTCACACCCACCTCTAACCCCAGCCCCAAAGGACCAATGCCCTCTTCCGGCTTCCACCCTCACTGCATTCTGGGGCACATACCTGCATACAGGCACACACATATACACACATGACTAAAATAATGAAAATAAAATCTTTTTGTAAAAGTGGGATTTGGTGATGTGCATTCACAATTCTGACATGAATGAAGCAGAGGCAGCTGAATTTCTGGGGCTTGTTGGTCAGCAGCCTAGATTGCGTGGCAAGTCCCACATCAGTTAGACCCTGTCTCAGAAAATAAAATGGATAGTCCCAGAAGAATGACATTCTTGACTTTTAGCTTTTATGTGTGCATGTGCAAAATATGAATGCATTCACACACATGAATATATCTTCATATATATTATATATAACATATAAAATGAATTAATACAAAGGTAAAAAATAGTCATGGAAAACCTGATAAGATCTAAGTGTTCTGATTAGATCCACTTGAAACTATCCAACACACTGAAGAATGTTATATTATAATGTTGAAGGGGCCAGAGGAAATACTGGGAGATACTTGATTGACAGAGGAATAAAATTTACTGTGTCTCTTTGCTGTGACCGAGAAGCCAGCTGAAGAAGCAACCTAGCCAGCATTTGTCCCTTCAAAGGTCAATTCACTTCAAGTTGAACCATCACCTCTAAATGACCATAAATAGTTTGACTCTTCAGGAAGAGAGAACTGGATAGCTGCCTTTTCTCAGTGCTGAAGGTACCAAAGCTACAGTGCAGCCTCTTGTTAAAGGGGCTCCTTGGATGCACTCTTACATGATGGGAATTGACAGTACTTCATGCTCCCAGGAGAGCCTACTTTCGGGACTCTGGAGACAATTTTGAAGTCTTGGCAAACATGGATAAAGGCGAGTTCCTTGCAGACTCTCCTGGCCTCTGCTATGATTGCATCCTTGCACTCAAGACCACATTTTCTGAAAAGGACTTACGGTATTTTATCAACTATAATGGTACAGTATGGAGTGGGAAGAGAGCAAGCAAGAGAATGAAAGGGTGTGTGAAACGAGAAAATATTTGCTGTTATTCTGCTCAGGCTCCATAGCAAAACAAGAGTTTGGACACCTGACTTTTTATTTAAAAAAAGCCAGACGTACACACTAGAAGCAAGACAGCACTTCCAACAAATAGTGCTGGTCAAACTGGACAACTGCATGTAGAGAATTGCACTCCCACCAGCAATGCAGGAGTGTTTCCTTTACCCCACAACCTCTCCAGCATAAGTTGTCATCAGTGTTTTTGATCCTTGCCATTCTTACATGTGTAAGATGGAATCTCAGAGTTGTTTTGATTTGTATTTCTCTGATGACTAAGGCTGTGGAACATTTCCTTAAGTGTCTTTCAGCCATCTTAGATTCCTCTGTTGAGAGTTCTCTGTTTAGGTGTGTACTCCATTTTTTTATTGGATTATTTGTTCTTTTGATGACCAATTTCTTGAATTGTTTGTATATTTTGGAGATCAGACCTCTGTCTGATGTGGGGTTGGTGAAGATCTTTTCCCATTCTGTAGGCTGTCCTTTTGTCTTGTTGACCATGTCCTTTGCTTTATAGAAGGTTTTTCATTTCATGAGGAACCATTTATTAATTGTTTCTCTCAGTGTCTGTGATACTGGAGTTGTATTTAGGAAGTGGTCTTCTGTGCCAATGGGTTCAAGTGTACTTCCCACTTTCTCTTCTATGAGATTCAGTGTGGCTGGCTTTATGTTGAGGTCTTTGACCCATTTGGACTTGAGTTTTGTGCATGGTGATAAATATGGATCTATTTTCATTCTTCTACATGTTGATATCTAGTTATACCAGCACCATTTGTTAAATATGCTTTCTTTTTTCCATTTTATATTTTTTTGCTTCTTTGTCAAAAAGCAGGTGTTCTAAGGTGTGTGGATTAATATCTGGGTCTTCGATTCTGTTCCATTGGTCTTCCTGTCTGTTTTTATGCCAATACCAAGCTGTTTTAAGTACTGTAGCTCTGTAGTAGACTTTGAAATCATTCTGAGGAAAGATTTCACCTCAATAATGCTGATCTCTTTTCGATCACCACTGATGTCTTAGCCCCAGCAGATGGCACCTACTGTCATAGCAAAGCAATGTTTTTATTTTATTGGTTCTGGCTTCTTGTTAATCACAGTTGATTCTTTTACAACAGCTGACCAGACACCACAGATTCTTCACATAAATATCCCCACAGAGTCTTTCATTTCCTCTGAAACTCTAAGCCTGGCCTCTATCATCTCTTCTGTTCTCAACATTCTTATTTTCCAAAGTCCTACAAAACAAATCCCTGAGTTTTCAACAATCAATGGCTTTCCAGAGTCCTTCCCTAATCCCTCTCAGAACAATGTGGTCATGTCTGTCACACCACTATCCCAGTACCAATTTCTGTGTTCATTAGGTTCTTATTGCTGTGATGAAACACCACAACCGAAAGCAAATTGGAAAGGAAAGGGTTTATTTGACTTAAGCTTCCACATGTCAAGGAAGGAACTCAAAAAGGGCAGGAACCAGTGGCAGAAGCTGATGTAGAGGCCATGGAGGGGTGCTGCTTACCAGCTTGCTCATTACGGCTTGCTCAGCCTGCTTACTAATAGAACCCAAGTCCACCTGCTCAGGAGCAGCATCATGCACAATGGGCTGCACCCTTCCCCATCAATCACTGAGGAAGTGCCCCTATAGGCTTGCCTGCTGCCTGAGATCTTATAGAGGCATTTTCTTGTAGGTTCTCTCCCTTCAGATGGCATTAGATTGTGTCAAGTTGACATAAATGTAGCCAGCCTGGCAGGCCCTGGAATCCTGGAGCCAGCATTTCTTGTTCAGATGTCCCATTTACAAGTCCATCTCTGGCAGCTGAATGGTGTGAGGCCAGAGTGAACTAATGGGCTCACCTCCCCTTGCAGCAAGAATTCAACTTTTAAATAAACTTGTTTGTTCTGCATCCTAAGGTTTGTTTTATAGGTTCCTCTTAGTTAATGAGAATTGACCTGGAGTTATCTGGCCTCCCACTGCTTTGAGAAAACAAAACAAAACAGCAACAGAAGAAAAAAAAAGCCTGTTCTTTTGCTTAAAAATGCAAGGTTTGGAGCTAAACTGTGAAGAGGGAAGTGTCAGCACAACCTGGTCCTCTGGGTCTTCAGGAATCTTTTCCAGAGCAGCCTTCCTTAGGGACAAAGCAACTGAGTGCAGTGTAGTGGCTCAGGCCTGTGGGTCCAGTACTTTGAGGAAGAGGTGAAAAGATAATCTCATATTCAGGGTTGTTGACAGAGGTTTGCCCAGTCCCACAGCTGTTCAGTTCCAAAGAAATGCACAGACACCTACATTAATTATAAACTGGTTGGCCTATTAGCTCAAGCTTCTTACATCTTACATTAACCCACAATTCTTGTCTGTGTTAGAGACATGGCTTGGTACTTTTATCAGTGGGCATTCTCATCTTGCTTCCTCTGGGTCTGGGTGACAACTGCAGATTGAGCCTTTCCTCTTCCCAGAATTCTTTTATTCTGGTCACCTTGCCTATACTTCCTGCTCAACTACTGGCAAATCAGTGTTTTATTAAAGCAATAGAAATGACAAATCTTTACAGGGTACAAGACCATTGTCCCACAGTATAGGGTCAGTGTCAAAATAAATAAATGAAAGAAAATAATCAGAATAATAAGAAGTAGGTATAGGACTGCCAAATTCTTCTTTTTTCTTGGTTTTGAGACAGTCTTGCTATATAGCTCAGGTTAGGCTTGAAATCAAGATTTTCCTGCCTCTTCTTCCTTTATTTCAAGACTGTGGGCCTATGCTACCACATCTGAAAGGTTCTTCTTTAAAGAGTCATTGAGTATAAAATAAAACTAATACATATACCAGTCATCTTCCTTTATCATTGTCCATTCACACATTGTATGTATGTATGTACTACATACATATGTGCGTATGAATGTATGTATGAATGATTTTTTTTTTGGATTTTCGAGACAGGGTTTCTCCATAGCTTTTGGTTCCTGTCTTGGAACTAGCTCTTGTAGACCAGGCTGGCCTCGAATTCACAGAGATCCACCTGCCTCTGCTTCCCAAGTGCTGGGATTAAAGGCATGTGCCACCACTGCCCAGCCTTGTACGAATGATTTATAAACAGGATCTCACTATGTAGCTTTGAATGGCCTAGAACTCACTATGTCGACCAGATTGCCCTCAAACTTACAGAAATCCACCTGTCCCTGGCTCCAGAGCACTGACATCAAAGACATGTGCCTCCAATGTTTGATCACACACAGCATTTAAAATATAAATAAAGGAAGGGAAGAAGGAGGGGAGAAAATGAGGGGGCAGAAGTACTTGAGGGAATGGGGTGGTTGAGATGGAGGAAGGACAGAGAGGGAGAACAAGGAAAGAGATATCTTGATTGAAGGAGCCATCATGGGGACAGCAAGAAACCTGGCACTATAGAAATACCCAGGAATCAACAAGGATGACCCCAGCTAAGACCCTAAGCAACTGTAGAGAGGATTCCTGAGCTGGTCTTTACCTGTAGTCAGATTGATGACTATATTAAATGTCATCGTAGAACCTTCATCCAGCAACTGATAGAAACAAATACAGAGATTCACAGCAGAACACTGGGCTGAGCTTCCAGCGTCCAGTTGAAGAGAGGGTGGAGTGCTAATATGAACAAAGGGGTCAAAACTATGATGGGGATAACCACTGAAACAGTTTATCTGAACTAATAAGAGCTCATGTACTCTGGCCGGACAGCAGGGAAACCAGCATAGGACCAAACTAGTCCCTCTGAATGTGGATAACAGTTATATGACTGGAACAGACTCTGGGTTCACTGGCAGTGAGACCAAGATTCATCCCTATTGCTTGTACTGGCTTTTGGAACCCATTCTCTCTGGAGGGATACCTTGCTCAGCCTAGATATAGTTGGGAGGGCCTTGAACTTGGCTCAAAGCAATGTGCTAGACTTTGTTGACTTCCCATGGGAAACCTTACCGTCTCTAAGGAGTGGATGGGGGTGTGGAGTAAGGTGGAGGAAGTGGGAGGAGGGGGAGAATAGGAACGGGGATTAAAATATATGCTACCATGACTAACTATAAAAATAATTTTTAAAAAATAAGTAAATACATAAATAAACAAATGATAAAACAGAGATATAACCTTGGAGTCAAAGAGAGGGTCTCTGGGGTAAAATAGTCAGAGAACAACCATTAAAAAGTAAAAACAAAGATATAATAATAAACACTGAACACAGAATTTTCAACAAAACAGTGCTTGTATACTGCAGGTTCTATTAGTCATCTTCTTTTACATTGAATAAGTTTCCATACAAAGCTGGGCACTTATGTTTGACAACAAACTGGAGGCTAAATATACACTGTATTCAAGAAATGTCCTGCTAAAGTTACCACCAAACATCTAGAGTTACGAATCAGAATAAAAAGCTGAAAACAGGGTCTGTCAGAGCATTGCACTGCACCTGCAGCTCCGAGAAAGGGAAGGGGCATTGGAAAGCCAGACTTCCCCAAACCTCCGCCCTCTCTCAGGCCATTTCCTTCCTGTCTGGACACTCCTTCCTCATACAAGGGCTATGACTGGCAGGCAGGCAAAGTGCATCTCGTGACAAAAGAAAAAGTGAGCCAAAATTTGAAGTTAAACAAAAGGCTTGAAATCTGTGGTGTCACAGAGCCCTAACCCAGCCTGGCTCAGGGTCCCTCCATCCTCTGGAGGAATGTGGGGGTGCTACTACATCTTTATTTACATTTTTGAGATTGTTCCTAGCCCAGATAGACTTTGACTTCTTCTGTAGCTGAGGGTGACCTTGAATTTATTATCCTCCTCTGCTGCTGCTTGCCTCTTTTGAGTGCTGGGATCACAGGTGTGCACCACACTTGGCTAAAGATTAAACCCAGGGACTCCTACATGCTAGGCAAACACTCTACAACAGAGCTGCATCTCCAACCCACAGAACTGCTATTAACTAGGACTTACATAGCTGCAAACTTACTATTTTGTTAAGAAGTTAATTTTAGAAAATGGGTACAAACTGTTTCTCTCATAAATACACAAAGAAAAGAGATTTTGTGTTGTGATATTCCCTCCTTCATTTTTTTTTTGAGACAGGGTCTCATTATGTATTCCTGGTTTGTCTAAAACTCACTATATAGCCGAGGCCAGCCTCAGGGAAATCCCTCTGCCCCAGCCTCCTGAGCACTGAGATTGAAGGTGTGTGCACTCACATCTTGATAAAATTTCCTTTGTTGCAGAAAATGAAGCCAGAAGCTGTTTCATTGTGTGTCTGGACTTGGGGAGGTTTCTTGCATTTAACTTACAAATCTTACTTGAGTAGCTTTTATTACATATTATTTTGTCTTGTGAAGACACGTACAGAGGTGCATCCATCTTATGAATGAAAGCACACATCTCAGGGCATCTTTTCCGGCTTGTACTGGTTTCATCACCCAGTTGGCTCCCTCATTAATAAGCTGGAATAAAACTATGAGGTATGTTCAGTAATTATATGAGTTAGCTCTTTGAAAACATTTGAAAATTGAACTGTGGAGAGGACACAACGGTGTTCAACTTGGCTTTACTGTTGCTGTGAACAACGCCACAGTCAAAGCAACTCGGGGAGTGGTTTATTTGCCTCATGTCCTAATCCATTACTGAGGGAGATCAGAACGCAAGGGAGGAACCTAGAGGTAGGCACCGTGAAGGGTGCTGCTGGTTGGCTTATTCTCCAGGGTTGCTTAGCTAACTTTCTTGTACAATACAGGACCACCTGTTCAGAAAATGGTGTCTCCTGCAATAGGTTGGGCCCTCCCATAACAATCAGTCAAGACAGTTGTCCACAGACATGGCCACAGGTCAGTCTGTTCTGGTTAATCGCTCGAGATCCCCTCATCCTAGGCAACTCTTGGCTCTATCACGTTGAAATTAAAAATTAGCTTGGATAAAAAGCATGTGTGCTTTTTTGGTGTCTACTCAAAACGACTGTGGAAACCGGAACCCTAATTGTTCAATACAGAAAAGAAAACATGCATGACTTTGATCAAGGAGACACCATTGTTTTAAATCTCATCTTGGCATGAGGTTGAGACCCTTTCCCCAGAATAGATATGACAAGCTTTAGCCATATTTTTAAAAATAACTTAGGTATGCCATTCTGAATGATATGCTCTTTTGCCACTTTCTTTTTGTCTCCTATGGAACAATTTACGATATATGTTCAGTCATTTTAGACTTAACTACTTTTCTCCAATCTTCTCCTTTTGGATTCTTCTGGCCATTTATTTTTTGTCTGCATTTCCTCCTCCTATCTCTTTCTAACTTTCTTTAGTTTTTAATGACCACTTTTTAAAGCATGGCTTGAATTAGCCAAGGGTTCCTCTGTAAAATCTTTGATGCTTTACCCACTACCTATAAAGGAGATATTTTCCTCCCAGCTATCTTTTCTTCCCTACTTTCTACTCTGCATTCTCATGATCTGACTCATTATCAGATCACATTTTACAATCATCAGGTCACATGTATCTCAGTATGCCACATCCCTTCACTCCTGTGCTCCTGGGAAATATTTGTGTCTGAGAAAGGAATAGACTTGGGTAGTAGATTAGGTTAGATCAGAGTGCCAACTCCTCTATGAGGGGACAGGTCTTGAGAAAGTCCTCAACCTTTTGAGATCTTTGTTTTGCAATCTGTCAGCTCCTGATGATCTCATTTCAGTCAAGATTAAGGTGGTACCACTGATAGATCTTTACTTTTATTCAGGCTGTTATTTATTCAATTAGCATAGCTGGGTAATAAACAGGCAGGCACTCATGGTGCATTGGTGTACAAAGCCCTGGAATTACCAAGTTAATACCAGATAATTACCTATTAATCAAAGTCCCCTTGGCTAACATCAAGATGCATGTAATTCATTTAAAAACAATTCAGTATAGAGGGATACTCTGTGAATGTCATTTGGACAAGTTACTACATAGTTGCATGCAGCATTCTGTTCAAGGATGCTTATTCCAGCATTGCTCAGCCAGCAGGTTAGCATGGACCCAAGATGCCAAAAAAGCATTATCACTAGGTTCTTCTGTTAGCTTCATGTCTCCCAACACAAAATGCTTTTCGTTCAGTATGTTTATCAGCCTTGTAATCCCAAATATCCAGGAGTCTGAGGCAAAAGGATGGAAATTCAAGGCTCACCTGGACTACATAAGAGAGTTCAGAGTCAGTCTGGGCAACTTAGGGAGACCTTGTTTGAAAGGAAAAGGAGGGCTGGGGATGTAGTTCAGTGGTAGAGTTCTTGCCTGACATATGTAAGGGCCTGGATTCAGTCTTGTGTAATGTCACTCAAGAACAAAAATGAACACGGTGAGATGCAGCGGCTACTTTTGCTTTGATATCATGATGGTGGGATCCTGGGTTTCTGGGGGACTTGCCCCAGTGGTCTCTGTCTCAGTGTGTGTTCTGTTGTTGTGAAGAGAGAACAGGACCAAGGTAACTCTTAGGAAAGAAAACGTTCAGTTGGGGGCCTGCTTAGCCCATTGACATCCTGGCAAGAAACATGGCGCTGTTAGTAGCAAACAGTTCCACTTCCTGGTGACTAAGCATCCAAATATATGAGCCTATGGGAGCCGTTCTCATTCAAACCACAATACCTTTTAATGTATGTACCGGGGTGGGTCTGAGTTCAAGTTTATGCTTCGGGATTGTCTGCAGAGAGGGGGCTCAGGATTGCCACTTCCATGACAAACTCTAGAACCACAGTCCTCCACGTAAATGCACCAAGAGAATTCTGCACTCAGCTTTAAGTGATTTTTGCCTTGAAACAGTTTCCTGGAAGCAGGTAGGTTTTAAATCTTTGATTAAATTAATCATGGCCTCTGGGACGGCTCAGGTGTCTCTAAAACTTATTAATAATTTCCAGTCGAGTGACTTCTCATTGTTTTTAGGATGACAAATAATTCAACCGGGCTGTGCGATTTGCCCCATCACTCTGAGGGCTGAGAGTGGAGCGTAGGTTCACCGGAGAGGCGACTGTCCCGAGAAAGGACTGTCACACATGCCCTTTCAATGTTTCACTGCCCCAGAGCTGTCCCTCCATGACCAGTCAACCTCCTCTATCCTTGCACTTCCTTCAACCTTGGCTTTGGCATAGTAAATCCCCCGGGATCTGGCTGGCACTCTGATGAGCTTTCTGCTCTCCCATCAGCCGGAGACTGCCAGCACCCTCCTGACTGTCAAGTCACTGAAGAACTGCCGTCATTCCACCCAGATTTGAAGCATGAGTGAGCACAGTTGAGACTTGCTTCTGCTCACAAATCTCTGCCAGCATTTGGCAGGCAAAGCCAGTGCAAGGAATCAGAAGCAGACTTTCGTTCCCCTTCTAGAACAACGTGGACTTCCTCCAAGGCGGAAGCCACACCCGCGTCTGTGAAATTCAGTTAGCGAAAGCAGCTGCTGGTCACTGAGTCCAGAACAATGCATTGTGGTTTCCCATGTTTTCTCCATTATCTTTTGAACTAAGTAGAGAAGAAACATAATTAGCCTTATAAGATGATTAGGAAATCAGCCCATGGGGAGATCAAGAGAGCTGCAAAGTTCACTTAGTGCATTTGAAGGAAATCATTGGCGTACAAAGATCCTGCCCCTCATCACCTGGCCTTTCCCATTTACCATTCTTCTCATCT
The DNA here is from genome assembly GCF_000317375.1 of Microtus ochrogaster. Classification (NCBI taxonomy): domain Eukaryota; kingdom Metazoa; phylum Chordata; class Mammalia; order Rodentia; family Cricetidae; genus Microtus; species Microtus ochrogaster. The sequence goes on from NC_022012.1 coordinate 88,446,737, forward strand.
TCTGCCCATTTTAAAAATGAATTTCATAATCTTATGATAAAAGCACACAGCTAATACAGAAGGCACAGGTAAAGGTTTAGGAACAACTTTAAACGCTGCAAAGTGAGAGGAAAAGTAGCCCTTGACATGGAAGGTCACAGTTACCATGGTTGAGCTCCACAGATAGTTTTAAGCTCTCTGGTTTCCAACATGAAAAGGAGTCAAGGAGGCTGGAGAGACAACTCAGAAGCTAAAGTACTTGCTGCTCTTCCAGAGGACCCGAGTTTGGTTCCCAGAACCCAGATTCACATCTACTTATAATCCCAGTTCCACAGGATCTGACCCCTTCTTCTGGTCTCCATGACCATTTCGTTCATGTGTACATACTTGTACACACACACACACACACACACACACACACACGCACGCACGCACGCACGCACGCACGCACTCACGCACGCACAATTTTAGAGTAACCAGTTCAAATCAGCGGTCTCCAATTGCCCAAACTTTATATTACTCTTCAGAACACAAATGTCCGAATTTCTAGTCTACATCCTAAGCCAGTATTCAACTGCTACACTGAAGAAAAAGGTAAAAATGTAATTTTTTTTCTAGCTTCTTTTATTCTTCAAGAACTAGGGGCATGGCAATAAGTTTCAGTTCAGTAAACAGTTGTCATGGTTGGTTTTAACTGTCAACTCGATACCACCGAGTATCACTTGGGAAGAGAGTCTTAAGGGTGGTCGTCTAGATGAGGTTAGCCTGTGTCTGTGGCTGTGGGGGTTTGTTTGGATTACACTGATTAAAATAGGAAGACATAGTCCACTCTGGGCGGCCCTATTCCCTGTGTTAGTAGTCCTGGGCTCTGTGGAAGTGGAGAAGTTAACTGAACGTGAGAAGCATGTGTGTGTATAGTATATCAGGCCCAGACCTGCTGACCAACAATAAGAAGCAAGACCACTGCAGCTGTGTTTATTTAGGTCGGCTCTGACCCTGTCTGTCTACTGCTCACCCCCACTCAAGGACATTTAAAATTGCCCAGTTTGAGAGCGCTTTATTGTGTTACATTGTGTGTGTGTGTGTGTGTGTGTGTGTGTGTGTGTGTGTGTGTGTGTGTGAGTGTGAGTGAAAATGCCCACAGAGATCAGAGGGTATCAGAAATTCTGGAGCTGGAGCTACATGTGGTTGTGACCCACCACCAAGATTGCTGGGAACCTAACTCAGGTCCCCTGAAGAGCAGCAAGCGTCCTTAACTGCTGAGCCGTTTCTCCCACCCTGTGCTACCTTTGAAAAAATGAAGTCCATTAATACATAATTTTCAGAAAAAGCCCATTCACCCTTTTTTAGGTCTACAATACTATGAATTCGGAAAAATTTCTATAAGCATGTAGCTATCACCTCAAGCAGCATAGAACGTTTTCCTCACTTGTTTAATCCATTCAATAGCCATTTCTCTCTCCCCCTCCTAGGCTCCTGCAGCCTGAACGTACAGAGGCACCCAAGATGTCTGTTTCTGCACCTGCCTTTCCTTAGATTAAACGACCTGAAACCAAGTCATGTTGCTGTGCTTGCTGCTAATTTGTCATCATTATTGGATTTATTCCACCATGTAGCTCGCTCCACCCCAATTTCCTCATGCGTGGCCCCCTCCAGCATGTGGTTAGAGGATTGTTTCTAATTTGGGCCAACAGAAGTGAACACTTGTTGAGATGCTTTTCTTCTTTCTCAGGGGGGATATGTGTGTTGGTGAGTGTTTTTTTTTTCAACTCGACAAAAGCCATTGTCATCTGGAAAGAGGGAACTTCAATTGGGAAAGGGCCCCCATCAGATCAAACTGTAGACAAGTCTGTGGGCCTTTTCTTGATTAATGACTGATGTGGGAGGGCCCAGCCCCTGTGAGCAGAGCCACCGCTGGACACGCAGCCCTGAGTCTTACTGAAAAGCAAGTTGAGTGACCCAGAGTGAGCAAGCCAGCAAACAGCATTGTTCCTTGGTCACTACTTCAGCTCCTATCTTTACGTTCTTGCCCTGCTTGAGTTCCTGCCCTGACTTCCCTCAAAGATCAACTGTGATTGGGGTGTATAAGCCAAATAAAACCTTTTATCCCCAAGTTGCTTTTGTTCATAGTGTTTATCACTGCAACAGAAAGCAAACTACAGTGCTCAGATGTCAAAAGACAGGTTAGTAAGAGAGGCGAAAACCAAATTACTTGGCATGTCACTGGAGGGTTCAGAATGAGAACCCACACACTCCGAGTGGACGGTTTGTTTTCATGTGTAGGATCAAGACAGCCAGCAGTGTTGGCATGTGAACAGATGCAGAATGAGGCCACGGGAAGAGTCTGACAGTGTTGGCATGTGATTGGACACAGGATGAGGCCACGGGAAGAGTCTGACAGTGTTGGCATGTGAGTGGACACAGGATGAGGCCACGGGAAGAGTCTGACAGTGTTGGCATGTGATTGGACACAGGATGAGGCCACGGGAAGAGTCTGACAGTGTTGGCATGTGAGTGGACACAGGATGAGGCCACGGGAAGAGTCTGACAGTGTTGGCATGTGAGTGGACACAGGATGAGGCCACGGGAAGAGTCTGAGAAGGTAGATTAGCTATTTTTCACATCACTGTGATCAGATACTGGACATAAGCAAATGAAAGGCCAAACTGTTGGTTTGCAGTGGGAAGGCAGGAATGTTATGGCATCAGCGTGACAGGAGTGTGAGGCAGCTGGTGATAACTGCATCCATAGTCCACAGTCATCAGAGAGAGAGGGAGAGGGAGGGAGGGAGGGAGGGAGGGAGAGAGGGAGGGAGGGAAGGAGAAAGACAATGCTAGTGCTCAGTGGACAACTCTCCTTTTTACTCAGCCCCCAGGCGTGGGAAGGTACCCCCTCAATTTAGAATAAGTCTGTCCACCTCAATTAATTCAGTTTAGAAACAGACTCACAGACATGCCCAGAGATTTGTCTCTTAGGCGATTGTAGATCCTCTCAAATTGACAGTCAATATGAAACACCAGAGTACGTGAGCACATCATGGTTTGCATATGGGAACTTTCTTCAGCATCACCGTGTATCCTTCCTGCATCCTAGGGACAGGGCAGGGCCTCTCTGTAATGGGGATTTATTTTGAACATTTTGGGATATGAGTAGATATGCTGTAGAGTTTCGTTATGGACAACTAGGAGTGAGAGTGGAAAGCAAAGGTGAAATTGATATTTTTTAGAATTCCCAGGGGTCCTTCTTATTTTCTCCAATAGTGCAATACAATGCATTTGTTCTTTGATCCATGGTGACTGTCATGGATAACGGGTAATTGCTCTTTCTCTTTCCCCTTCTCTTATCTTCACAGCTGTCACCAAGGCCTCCTGTCCAACCACTGACTGCAGCTGCTTTAAACAACAGCCAGAGTTAGTTCATTGAACAGCTTCGGAACCCTCCAACCTCAGATCAGATCTTTGTGGCTGAAGCGATGGCTCACAATTAGGAGCACATGATGCTCTTACTGAAGACCAAGGTTTGGTTCCCAGCATGCCCCCAAAAACCTGGGTTTGTTTACTGAAGACCAAGGTTTGGTTCCCAGCATGCCCCAAAGACCTAGGTTTGATTGCCAGTACCCACAAATGGCAGCTTCTAATCATCTGGACTCTAGTCCCAGAGATCTGACACCCTGTTCTGGCCCTTTGGGCAACAGGCACAAGCGAAGCACATACAGGTAAAACATTCATATACAAAAAATTGATTTTTTTTTAAAACCTGGCTTCTAGCACTAGACACAAGGAAAGTACACAGAGAAGTTGGTCTGTGCTCCAGCACTGAGTCCCTTCATAAGGAGGTCTCAGAAGTGCACTCTTTTTATTTCAAACTGTTTCGAAGGTAAAGCAGGCTGGTGGCCTTCCAGCAGCTTCCCTGCCAGATGAAATGTTTTAAATGAAATCTGTCCTTTTTGACTGCGTGAGTCCATTTAACATAATCCATCTTAATTATTGTCAATCCTAAAGAGAGAAAACTAGGAGAATATAAAATTGGATTTATGCTTTGCTGATTGGCAGCTGGTTTAATGTCTGCCCGAGCCAAGTTCAGAGGGATAGGAGAACCAGTTGTGCAGCCACCCCTTCTGGCTCCTGGAAGCTGTCCCAGCTCTAGGGCCAGCTCACTTCATTATTCTGTTTAGGGGAAAAGGCTCCATAGACACCAGCCTTTCCCCGGCATCCTAAGAGTTTCCCTTCAGCAATGTTTATCAACACCCCTTTGTAGGAATGCTTGCTCCAAGGAATTAAATGCTGCTGACCACTGGTCACCTGAGAAGGACTGTTTCCCTGTGCTTAGCCATGTCCTGCCAGCCTGGGGACCCTGATCCTGGGATTCACAGGCATGCACGGTAGAGATGGCCCGTGCAGCATTACTTCCTATTGGACAGTATTCTAAAAGGGACTGCCTTCTCTCCATTTCTGTCACAGTCCGTCAGTTTGTTCTGTCTTCCCCTCTCTTTCCCTACACACACACACACACACACACACACACACACACACTTTGTTGGAGATACCACTTGTAAAACCTGCACTTTCCAACAACTCCTAGCCTTTTTTCCAGGGAACTTTGGTCTCCTTTTGTGTCAAAAACCTAATCTAGCCTATGATGCCCTTGCTCCTGTGTCATGAAGAGAAAATTTTTATTCACTGGGGGAAAACACACACACACACACACAGACAGAGAGAGAGGGAGAGAGGGAGAGAGGGAGAGAGGGAGAGAGGGAGAGAGAGAGAGAGAGAGAGAGAGTCAGATGGCTGCTTGAGACATCAATGACAGCTGGCTGGAGGTGTGGTAGACAGCTTGCTTAGCATGCACAGGGCCCTACATTCGATCCCCAGTACGAACAACAAAATACAAAAGCAGTGGCACCAGGGCTCAGAACTGTGCGTGGGGCTGATCTTTGCCTGGTGGCCTCCTCTGTGTGAGACATTCACCTCTTCAGTGGCTGACCCACTTTTTCTGAATCATATGACATAAGGCACGAGGTTCCTGAAAACATCCTGATTTTCAACTTATAGCTACAGGTGTTCTTGAGACAGAGGGCGCACTGCCTTCCCTTGTATTCATTGAAGAAAATCCTAAGGAGGAACTTAGATTGGAGATATCTACTCCTGTGGGTCCAGGGCAAGCAAACATCTATACTTGGCCAATTTAAACCAGAAAGAAAACAAAACAGTGTACACCAGCTGATGGCTGGGGACTCTTCACTAACTTGGAGCTGTGTGGTAGATACTACTACAAATAATTTGCAAATATTAACTCGTCTATTGAATGCCATCACATCTCTTTTAAAATTTATAATTTTTATGAAGAAACTGAGGCATAGAGTTATTAGGAATTGCCCAGGGTAGCTAAGATCCGGAAGGAATGAGACCTGTACATTTAGCGCTCTTTCTGGGTCCTTCTCTCATCAATTCTCTTCTTCTCTGTGATTTTTATCCCTTTACTGTATGCATTTTCATGAAATGTCTACCATGGCGATCTTGTTGAGCAGTTCTCTGCCCTTCCTTAGCTGATGGACAGATAATCTCCATCCATCTGAGACGCCAGGAACTGGAAAGTATTGGCATCTCACAAAGGAGCAATCTATTTTCCTTTCTCAAATGTGTCACGTGTAGTTAAATGGCACTGACTTGTGCCCCTGTTGACCGGATTTCACAAAGATGGCCTGTCAGAGGCCGCAAGAGCATTTGAGGAATGGGTGTCATCTCTTTGGAGATATTCCAATTACCATTTCTTGCAAGAAACCCAGCTTCACCCCCAGAGATCTGTGACCATCAGGAAAAGTGCCCAGGCTGAAGGGACATCCATCTCCCTTCCCAATGGGACACCACCATTTTTTCTAACTTGCTCATCTGGAGCCATAGAGAACTCTAACCAAATAAAAGGGGAAAGGAGACAGAGAATAATCCACAGTGACTTATGCATCTTCCTCCATCCATAAATAACTTTATATTTCAGTTCTGGCAGCCGTGCTGAGCCAGAAGGTAATGAAGCATTGTGCAAAGCCCATCTGTTGCTCATAAGGGGAAAGGCCAGCTTTCCCGAGGATGAATCTAGAGTGTGAGCCCTGTTATTCTTAATAGCAGTTACACATCTAATTGGTCATGCTGAGAATAGGCTCCATTATCTGTTTCTTTCCTTGTGGCCAGATGGATGTGCGTGGCTACTGTGCAATGAAGAAGAATGGACCTAGAGAATATGAGAGCGGGAGCGGGCAGCACGGTCCGCACAGAACTGACAGTTCTAATGAGGACAGAGGGTGCTTGTCTGCGGGCCTGATTTAAAGTTGTTTTCCAATGAACCCTCAGGGCCTCTTTCCAGGCAAATGCATCTACACAGAGTTATGGGGTCTGGTCCTCTGGATTTAATAGTATATCATCCCAGTGGGACTCCCTAGACTCATAATTAGAGAAATTTCTGCCCTCCCTCACCCTGCCACTTTCTTGCATTTCTTCCATTGATCCTCATGATCGCTTTGAGATTTCTCACAAATGGGTGGTAGAAAATGCCAGCTGAAAGTCATTCCCTCAGGATTCCACTTTACTGTGGTGGTAGGATGTCCGAGTCATCAAAGGTAAGCTATGTCTTTAAAAAGGAATTTTAAAAAGATTATTTTATACATATATTTTTTTTTCTGCTACAGGCACATGTACCACATGTGTGCAATGCCCATGGTGGCCAGAAGAGGGCAGAAAGTCCTCTGAAACCGGAGTTAAGGGTGGTTGTGCGCCACAATATGGGTGCTGGAACCAAACCTGTGTTCTCTGAGAGAGCAGTGAACACTCTTAATGACGCTCTCCCTCTCTCTTCAGCCCCTCATAAGCCTTATAGTATACACTGAGTTTCCCTCATAGAGGATTTAGGTTGGGTCTAGAAAGTTCTTCAAAGATAAATTGAATATGACAGATAATCAAGCTTTGTAAGTTCTTGATGCCAAGTCTTAAAAGTCTTCTGGTATGTTCAGTGTTATGAGTGTTAGAAAGATAACCTGACAGCTCATTTTCAAAGGTGTCTCAGGCCAGCTTAGGCCCGTGTAAAAATGAACACACCACACACAGACCCAACTACAAGTTCAGAGTAATATGATTACTTACTATCAAGTTTGCCAGCCAGGTCAAATGTCTGAAAAGCTTAAAATAAACAGGATGTAAGAGATGAACTCATGCAGGTTTTGGCTGAGAAAAAGACAAATGTAAGCAACAGAGGGAAAGACCGATGAAGATGACATATGAGAGTATAGGCTCCCAATTATTATTATTATTAAATTATTATTAAAAGGGAGGAAGAGCACTGCTTCCGGTTTTCTAAACTGTTCTCCACACTCCATCAGCAAACCCACCATTTTAGGCTAATGCCCAACTTTGTGTAATCATTAAACAAACTTCTCCTTTGTTGCTCTGAATTGTCAATACTCTTATTGTGAAGTGAGAATCAATGTTTTCTACACAAGGGATATGGTTGTTAGTTAATTTTCTTATTGCTCTAACCAGATTCCTGACAATAAACAGCTTAAACAGGGTTTATTTTTTTCTCACAGTGGTAGAGTACAGTGTATAATAGCAGGGAAGACATGGCAGCTGGAACTACTCGTGGCTGTGGTAGGAGGAGCTTCAGGCTGCTTGCTCAGGTCTTGAAGGACCAAGAGGCAGAAATCAAACAGGAAGTGGGCTGGACCATAAAATCTCAAGGTCCTCCCCCACTGCCCCACTTCCTCTATCAAGTCTCTGTCTTAAAGGGTGCTTAGATCCTCCCATGGCAGCACCCTAAGCTGAGTACTGGAGACAAGATACATTTAAAGAATGAGAGAAGAGAGAAAGGGAACACATTGAGTGGAAGGTCACAGTGGTCCATGTAATGACCATCATGTGACCCTGTCCACTCCTCTTCCACAGTCTCCAGAGTCCCACATGGTGGAGGGGATCAAGGAAGACTTTTCAGGAAATATTATGACCAAGTCCTGGAATGATATGTCAATCCACCCCACCCTAAGGCCCACACACTTCCACTTTGTTCTTAACAATAGAGTACATGCCTGGAGAGAAGAGAGTTGGGTTCAATAAACACCTGGAATGGCCAGTGAACACCTGGAATGGTCAGTGGGTCAGTGAACACCTGGAGTGGCCAGTGAACAGGTGGAGCAGTCATTGAACATGTGGTCAGTGAACACCTGGAACAGCCAGTGAA
>NC_022012.1:88455340-88460690 GCF_000317375.1 Microtus ochrogaster
CCAGTGAACACCTGAAGTGGCCAGTGAACACCTGGAATGGCCAGTGAATACCTGGAATGGCCAGTGAGCACCTGAAGTGGCCAGTGAACAGCTGGAGCGGTCAGTAAACATGTGGAGTGGTCAGTGAACACTTGGAGCAGCCAGTCTTTGAGGCTCTACTCTGACCATTCCTTTTACAGATGGCCCAGCAGGATTATTAAGTCAGGGAGGGCTCCAACATTCAGAAGCTCAGTGGCTTAGGACAAGAAGGTTGAGTTCTTACTTGTTGACACTCTTAAGTAAGGGGAGAGAGATGCACAAATAGGGAGAGTAGAAAGAGGAAGAATGAGGAGGAGAGGGAAGGAGAGGAAGAGAGGGAAAAAAGGAAGGAGGGAACAAAGGAAGTGAGAGATAAAAAGAAAAGAGGAAAGGCAATGGAGAAGAGAAGAAGCGGGGAGACAATGACTAAATCCATATAATCACCCTACCACCCACCTTCAAATCACAGGCATGCTTGCCACTACCATTCTATAAAGGAAAAGTGATATGGGAGTCCCCTCTGTGTGCTGTGATTACCATTAATGAATAAAGAAACTGCCGTGGCCTGTTCATAGGGCAGAACTTAGGTGGGTGGGGAAGATGGAAATGAATGCTGGGAGAAAGAAGGGCAGAGTTAGAGAGACACCATGGGGTCACCGCCAGAGTCAGACATGCAAAAACTTTGTCAGTAAGCCACTGTCATGTGGTGATACACAGATTAATGGGGATGGGTTAAATTAAGATGTAAGAGTTAGCCAATCAGAAGTTAGAGCTAATGGGCCAAGCAGTGATTTAAATAATAAAGTCTCTGGTTATTTTGGCTCTGGGTGTCCAGGAACAAACAAGCAGCCTTCCTGTTACAGAAAAGTTTGAGTGGATTATGACTGGCCTTGTGAAGCTCTCCCAGTCTCTTCTACTAGGAGACCATATGCAGAAAGAGGCTGTCAGAGAGGCTAACCCAGAGGTGTGGGGTGAGGGGTGGACACAAAGCAGGGAATGGTCCCCTAGACAGACCTAGCACTGGTCTCTTGAAAGCAGCATGCAGACCCTCTGCTGCAATGCACTGACCACAGAAGTCTAGGCATTGTCCTGGGCTCCTTTGTACACGCCCTGCCTCTCTGTCCCCTTCCCACCCCTTCAAGCCAAGTGACTTCCCCTCAGAGACATGTTACTCGACTGTCTCTAGAGTTGGATGCTGATTGGGTGAGCACTTCTGTTTCTTCTTGGATCTGGTCCATCTATCCCATCTTTAGAAGTGCTAATTGCAGAGGGACAGGGATTCAGGATTCCAGTACAGAAGCATCATTAACTGCTCAAAACCGCTGAGCCAAGAGACTGTCCCTAGCAAGGAGTGATGAGGAGGCAGTGCGCTATTGCAGCCAGCAGCAGGCCCCAATCCCTTTTCAAGTCTGCCCACTTAGGCCTGCTCAAATGGAAAAGGGATCAGTTTCTGAAATGAGTCTTTTCGGCCCAAGTACAGGGACAGCACAGAGGAAACTGCAAGGAGCCACACTTCTGCCTCGCTGAGCCTTTCATCTCAGATCTGAAAGCCCCTTTCAATCATTCATGGCTTCTCCAAGCTACCTGCTCTCAGAGCTGGGGGCGAAGTGGAAGCTGAGCTAGAATACGCTGGAAGCAGGTCTCAGAAAAGCTCCAGACTGGACACGGCTAAATTCCCACCTTTCTCTGGGATTCCATAAATATAGTGAGCAGAGATAAAACACCACTGGAAATAATGGGCATCCTCCTGAGATACTTCTCAGCCACAGAAAGAGAGGGAGCTTAGGATTAATGATTACACTCTCCAGCACCTGCTGATGTCACTGGCATGGCTGCACCCATGGTTTCCTATCTCTTGTGAAGCTGCTGGCTTCACCTTTGCCTGGGTTAAGATGGCAACATTCCCAGTCATTTGGAGCGACCTGGAGATGATGACCTTTGATTGCAAACTCTCAGAGGGTTTAATGCTTGTGGAAGGTACAAAAATCAGGTATGTTGAAGACAGACGCTAAAAAGAAATCCCACACTAGGTCAGAACTGAGTATAATTAAGGGTTATTTATTTAGGGATAGACTCACAGATTACAGTCTTCTGTTCAAATGGGGATCAGCAACTGAATCCCGCAGCAGGTAGAGAGGGCAACTGCACTTAAGACCATGCTCAAGTGAGCGGATAACTTAAGGGTTACTGTCTGTAGGAATTTCTACAGCACCTTCCCTTTTTGTTTAAATAAGAGAGTTCTAAGCCTAATACAAAATTATATACAATAATAACAAATATCAGGTAAAAAATAGAATTAAAACCAGCATAAACAATATCAAGCAAGAAACATGTAATAAATGTTTCAATAATTATCCTATCCTAAGGAGTCTACGTTTTGAATTATAATTAACTTGGCCAAGTCATGAGAGGAAGGTAACTACAACTAACTAGTCTTCAACCCAATCGAAGACCTGGGAAGGGAAATAATATTATTAAGTTAGCAGGAAGTACAATCAGGCAACTTCCAAAATGTGCAACAAATGACAGAAATAACTGGCTACCTGGGCAATCACTCAAAGTCTCATTTGCAGTGTTGGAGCAACCAACTTTGGCTAAGGCCTAGAGTCACTGACAGACCATTTTAAGAGTCAGGACATTTTTCAAAACTGTCTTACCCTGTCTTGGCAAGATTTGACAGTCTTTTTTCTTTTATTCTGCTTTCCCTGTCTGGACATCATGCATTTTGTCAGTGGTTGATGCATGGGCAGTTCCTTGCCCAAAGGCCAGTTTTGCCAAGAAGAAAACAAGCTCCAAGTAGAGTGTCTTTGGTGCTCAACATTCTCTCAGGAATAGATTGGTGCTGCCAGGAGCAATTGTGTCTCACATCAACAGAATCCTAAGTTATATGTAAATGCAATGTTCTACAGTTCTTTGAAGTGGTTGAAAATTATTTATCTAGGCAGTATACAATCTCTATTTATCTAAAGAATCTGATTAGTCTAACTATATGTATGACAAACTTGGATGACTATTGACCTATAATTCTTAATACTTATATAATGTAAAGAATAAGACTTCATGTTAGAATATTAAACAATCTTTAAATGACTGTGCAACAAATGAGGACAATGACCTCAAAATGTAAATAAGGTATAAGTATCTTGATCAGAGGTAGAAATGTATATTGCAATATGATAAAATAACCTAAAATTGTATCAGTATACAAAATGTCTTAAGCAGAGGTAGAAGCATACATGCATACAATATGACAAAGTAACTTTGTCTAGGTATACAAATATTATAGACAAAAATAGGAACGTATTCCATATAATTTAAGTTTGTATCAATATACAAGAAGCTATACCAATGTAAATTGCCTATAAATAATAGCTTACAAGTATTCACTCTATTACTCACTATTATTATTAGTGTGAGTAAGCTCACACTAATCTATTATCCCATCCAACTTCTCCCCTTTTTCTCAAGGAGATCTTTGATCTTCCATAATTTCCCCACCAATGCCAACTCTATAACAGTTATAATCAACCCCTAAATGATGTCCCTAACTCTGAGGACAAACTTTGTTGGGAGAGGGGATGTCATCTTCTAGAATTACTTCCAGCTGTCATGGAGCCAATGTTCTTTCTATTGGATTCTATGAAAGTAAAATGATAGTTAACTTTCAAGATTACTGTTTGGTATAATTGCAAATAGTCTCTGAGTATTCGGTAGGGTTCTTTTAAAGAGGTTTCTATTTGGAGTTCTGGCCAGAATGATGTAAAAAAGTGCACTATTTCAGCTAACCAAGTTGGAACCATCTTGAGCAGCTGGTACCCAAAACAGGTCTTATTTTAGTGCAATTAGCATCATGACATCATATCAACCAGGTGGAGTTGTTGTTGTGGGGCCCCATCTTCTTCCTGGAAACTTCAAAGATTACTGCAAGAAAATTCATTGTTCATTGTGAAAAACTTAAACATTATTTATACAGACATATATTCAATGAAAGGTACAAAAGAGACAAAAATAGGTATGAAGAAAAGTAATTTTTTTCTAAATTCTTTCTTCTTTCTGTCCCATACCAGATGGCTCCTGACATGAGATAGAAACTCTGAATTTTTATTTTAACAACATGCTTGGATTTAGAGAAGAACAGAATCATTGTCTAACTCCAAAGCCAGCTTTGATTTTTAAATGAGTCATGACTACTAATCTTTTTACTATTCAGAGATTCTTACCCTCAGATGACCTGTCCTCATAAGTGATAATTCTCTTTGTTTGGTGATCCTATCTAGATAATTATCTTTTCTTCATTAGGCATCTAGATGTCCAGGGTCTCTTGAGCTTCTGAAGATGAGTATTTTCCTGCAAAGACATGAACAGAACCTTGCCCCAACCCTTATGAGGTTTCCTTACCACCTGATTGGTTGTCACCTTTGTGGATGAACCGTCATTTCTCTTTCTCAAGAGATTTCTTTTTTAAACCAAATCTTTATTAATTTTGATGGTATCCATGACTTTTCTTCTCCTACTGAAACAAGAGCAAAACCCCTTCCCCAATATAGCACATCTTCTGGCTTCCATTGTGAGGTCAACACATCCTTGAAATACACAGGCTGATTTAATTCAGAAGAGTTTCCTATTATCCAATGTCTCTTGGCTGCTGTTGTCCCTTTCACATTAGTGTTAAGAAAATTCAAGGTTAATAAAGCATTATATAATCTATTTCTGGGGGCAATTTCAATTCCTTTCTGTTTGCTTAATGTATTCTTTATAATTTGATTTGATCTTTCTATAACTGCCTGACCTGTGGGATTGTTTGGTATATGTACATATAATATGCTTTATATTATAATAAGAAAAAACTGTTCCATTTTCCTGGAGACATATACTGGACCATTATCTGTCTTTATTTGTGCAGGTATACCCATGATGGCCATAAATTCTAATAGATGTGTAATTACTGAATCAGCCTTTTGTGAGCTTAAAGCAGTTGCCCACTGAAAACCTGAATAAGTGTCAATGGTGTGGTGTACATATTTTAATTTTCCAAAATCTGCAAAGTGGAACATGACCATTTGCCAGATTTCATTCCTTTGAGTACCCTTTGGATTACTCCCTGCAGGTAGCGGTGTTTGGATATAGAAAGAGCAAGTAGGACATCTCTATAATCTCCTTAGCTTGTTTCCATGTAATAGAAAACTCTTTTTTTTTTAAACCTTTGCTATTGACATGATGTTTCTTATGAAATTCTGAGGTCTTCAACACACTTCCAACCAAGAATCAATCAATTTCTGTACTACCTTGTGCTAGAGGACCTGGCAGACCTGTATGGGATCAGATGTGTGTT
>NC_022012.1:88463248-88472794 GCF_000317375.1 Microtus ochrogaster
AAAAAAGTCACTAAAGGGTTCTCTCTGGCCCTGTTTAGCCCTGGTATACGATTCAATTTGTTTTTCTAGTTCTTGATTCCTGTCTCAAACATTTAGGACTTTTCTGTGGCATAGGGACAAGATTTGTTCTTCATAAAAAGCTTGAGCCTATGGGTCAGCATAAGTGTCCTCACCAAGAATTTGACCTTGGAAAGTCTCAAGTCCTTTTGTTTTTCCCTGTTGTTCTAAAAGTTTTGTCTTTTCTCTTAAATAACATTCCCACATCAGTTGAGGCCCATCATCCAGTACTGCTGAATCTAACTAAAGCCAGTTGTGTGGCGTTGCCTTAATGTTAAAAGCCCATGTCCTTACCATCTTCCTAACAAATGTGGAATGTAAGTCATAAGTTACAATTGCTTGCTTAACTTCTTTTAGATCATTTATTCCTATAGGTATCCATCAACCTTCTTTGGATTCCTTTGGGCCTTTAGAACTTGATGTTTTGTCAGAGTAGATTACAGGGTAGGAAGCTAAAATCCTGTGTAAGTCATCTCTGACAGCTACCGGCAATGTTAAATCCTGTCCTATACCTTTTTTTCCCTGCTCATCAGGTCCAATAATTTTCTTAATTATTTCAAATCTTTTCACTACTGTCTTTTGTAACTCCTGAATCTCCTAGCCTGTATATATTCCTAGTGATTTCATTGAGGCACCTAGCTTCTGGTCCTCATTCTGAAAATGTGATTCCAAGGTCTGAAGTTTCTTCTTTAAAGATAACATCTCATCCTTGGTCATTATTTGGTTAGCATTATTTTGATATTCCTGGAGAGATACTCTATCTGCTAATCAATGATAACATTTTAAAAATTTTTGATTGTAAAATTCAACAGTATGAATTCTTTCAGATAATTTCTCAGTACCCTTTGACATGGATTCAGTTTTGTCTGTCAAATTAATATTACCCTTTTTAATAGTATTATTTTTTTCAGGTAACGTTTGATTTTCGATGGTATTAATCCTGTCAGATAGCTGTTCATTATTAGTCTGTAAAGACTGTATCATTTCTAAAAGTTCCTCATTCATGGCTATGTTATCAAACCATTTTCTTAAGGATATAATATGAAGAAAAAAACTTGAGTCTCAATATCTATTAAGTGGATGTATCACAATAATCATATAAGCCTTACAGAATACAATCCGTAGTATTAACAAAAAGGTCAGTAAAATTCTCAATGGTAATGTTGTCTGCAATTATACAACTTCAAATTTATTGATTTATTAATTAATAAAATATTTACCTGTGTTTGAGGTCTTGTAAATTGTTTTAGGTGTAATAATCTTTATTGTTCAGCAAGTGTCATGGTTGCAGAGTTCCGACCAGTGGCATACTCTTGTTGCCAGGAACAGTCCAGAGATGCTTTGGTTTTCCATCTTGGTACTGGTTAAATACTGAGAAATATGCTTTGCTTGACAAATTAAAAGCAATTAAATCAAATCTGTACATGGAGCCAGGAGCCCAGAACTCAGGAGCAGGGAGCACAGACTGGAAGTTGTGCAAATTGCTATGCAACAGGGAATGTGGCTGGGGGGATGTGTGCGAGCTTGGGAAATTTCCAAGTCACCATGCACACTTAGCTCCACTGTGGTAGGGGTTTTACAAACAAACAAACAAAAAAAGCACTTAGTAGGTGAAAGCAAGCCAAGTGGGTAGTGGTGGGAGATTTTCTCAGTTGTGAACCATTAAGACCTTTTAAGCCTGTCCCCTGGGTAGATGTGGAGTTTGGATCCACGTGGGTGCCAGATGAAGACGGACTCTAAAAAGAAATCCTTCACTAGTACAGAAATGAGTACAATAAAGGGTTATTTATTTAGGGACTCACAGATCACAGCCCACTGCTTGTACTCACAGTCCTCTGCTTGAATGGGGAACAGCAACTGAATCCCACAGCTGGAAGAGAAGGTGGCCGTGCACTTTACATCAGTATTTATAGTATAAGAGGCCATAAGTATAGCACAAGTGGGTGGGTAACTTAAAGGCTACTGGCTGTAGGAATTCCTACAGCAGTGAATAGGAAGAACCACATTCCTTTTTTTCAAACTATCATGTATCAGACTACAGCCTTTATTTCAACTCAGCAGGATAATGGAAGGTTTAGTCTTGGCATCATGGAGGCTGCACCCCCACTGGCATCTGCAGCTATGAAGCTTCAGGGACCTGGTGGCTACTTGTCTACATGTGCAAACACATGCGTGTAGAAGCTGGAGATCCTCTTGGGTGTCTTCCTTTACCACTGACCAATTTTCATCTTTGAGACAGGGTTACTCACTAAGACTGGAGCTCAGTGATGGGCTAGATCAGCTAGTGAGTAAGTCCTAGGGGCCCTCCTGACCTGTGTCCCAAATCTGAGAATAGAGGTCCCATTGAAGCTCTAGGGTTACAGGTCCAGTGTAGAAGGAGCTGTGGGCTGCATTTCTGATGCCCAGCTCCCAGCTTCCTGGCTAGCATTACACCCGAAATAACAACACACAAACTGTATTCATATAAACACTGCCTGGCCCATTATATCTATCCTCTTCTTGGCTAACTCTCATATCTTGTTTAACCCATTTCTTATAATCTGTGTAGCACCATGAGGTGGTCTTACTGGGAAAGATTCAGCATGTTTGACCTGGTGGCTGGCTCCATCATGTCTGACCTCACTTCCCTTCTTTCCAGCATTCTATTCTGTTTACTCCACCCACCTATGTTCTGACCTATCAGGCCAAGCAGTTTCTTTATTAATTCACCAATGAAAGCAATAGATAGACATATGACCTTGCCATGCCTCTCCTCTCCAGTGAACAAATTGACCATTGGAACCTGCTGCAACTTGAGTTGTCCTAAGGTCTCTGCATGCATGTTTTTTTTAGTTCCATGTCAGCTATGGGATGAGTTCATCTCCTCATGCACCCAGATGACCTCTCAGTGAACTCTTAGTTGCAAACTTACCCATGGAGCCAGAACCTTTACTTGAGGAAGCAAGTAATGGATCAGAGCCAAACTTTAGTTTCCTCCAGTTGACCACAAAGCTATCCTCTTGTTCACAGGCACAGAGCTGGTTGGGAAGGGGATTAAACAGTCACAGCTTCCATTCTGTCTCTCACATTTTAGAGCACTGTTTACGGTAACTTCAAACAAATTCTGAAAAGTTGGATGAACAATCTCCATCACTGAGATGCAGAAAGGGAGTGAAACAATTCTCCAAGTCACTTAGGAGAAGAAACGGTGGTGCCCCAAATATAAAGTAATGACTTTCCCACTTCACTATGCTGACAGACACTTTGTACATAACTCCGTATAGGAAAACTGTTTTAGAGACCACTATCATGTCCCCACTAGCTCTTTTGTGTTAATGGTTCTCTTGTTATCCTGACAATGATAGGAAAAAGAACACTTCATTGAGAGTTTTTAAATGGTCAAAGCTTCTGATTAGCCCATACCTGGATAATATCATGGGATTACCTCAGGTAAGATTAAAAGTCAACTCTATGATAGGTGTAATCTTCAGTAAGTTAGTCTTTCTGTCTCTGCAGAAGGGCAATAACTACCTTGGGTTTTTTGTAGGAAATTTAAATGTGGTCATTGTTGGAGATGGCCGGAAATCATGCCATAATGCAGAGTTGGTGACCATCACTGGACACTTCTGGGTCACTCACTATTGTGTTTGAACATTCATAAGACTGTTCACCAGTTTTTTACCAATTGTGACAGTTGGTTTTGATCATTAACTTGACACAATGTTGAATCACTTAAGAAAGGAACTTCACTAAGAAATTGTGTTGACAAAATGGTAGGTTGTGGCCACACCTATGAGGGGTTTTCTTAACTGGGTTAATTAAGGTGGGAAGACCCAAGCTGACTGTGGTCCAGGATCACCTGGACTGAATAAAAAGAGAACTAGTTGAGCACTGGCAGACAGGCATTACTTCACTGCTCTCTGCTCTTGACTGTGAATGTGACGTGGATGCTGCTTTGAGTTCCTGCAGCCTTGACTTCCCCACAATAATGCTTTTTGTTTCTGGGTCCTAATGCCTTCCTCTGGTGAAGGGAGTGAAAAGGTATGACATCAGCGAACACAGATGACAGAAGTCAGGGAGAAGGCATGCAGAAGACTCGTCTATTTAACAATGAGGAAAAACTTATATACCCTCTCAGCACCCAGGTATTCTGATCCATTGACAATTGACATTTCATGCTCGTCCCTCATTGGCTAGGCATGATCAGGACCTCTGACAGTGCCTGTTGCTAGGCACTCAGGAAACACCACTTGGTTGCTCCTTATTGGCTAGGCACAATCAGGACCTTTGACAGTGTCAGGCAGACTCCAGGTTGGCTCCTTTTGGCATGGTAAGCTTTAACTTCCTACCTTCTCTAACTTGGAAACAAGAGTCAGATGCCCTTTCTCCCTTAAGTTGCTTTTGTCTGGGTGGTTTTAATCACAGCAACAGTAAAGGACACTAAGACATCTACTTTCTTAGGATAGAGCATCAGGTATTAAATATGGTACACACATGGCTGTTGGCCAACATAAATGGAGGAAACTCAATTCCTATCTTCTAGCCTGCCTTCTAGCTCCTCTTAGTAAGCCAGTTCAATTGCTTTTCAGAGTAGACTATCTCCTTTCCCAAATATAGAATTTCCTTGCAAAGAATTGAGGCTTTTAAAGAAAGCCAAGTCATTAAATCAAGCATGAGAGATATACCTAGAGCACTCTCTTGCCTGGACTGTAGATAAGCTGAGGTCTTAGTTACACTCTTCTGCAAAGGTTGCCCAGATACTGGTGAGGCATTCAATTTCCTGGATGTGTTGGCTCTTTTTCAGTTCTTTGTGCTGTTTAAAAAAACATTTCTACTTCAAAGGCAGGTTCAGTAATCATAGCACTATTTCCTGGAGGAAAGTGAAGGTTTTACAGCTTAGGACATTTCAGAATTCGGCAATCACTACTTTTAGGTTCTTTTCCCATGACAGTGTTTGATTAGATGTTGATTCGCTCACATAAGAAGGAGCTAGAAATATATGGTATATAGGGGTCAGAATTTAACTAAAATAACATTCAATAAAATCATCATATTCAGATGGGCAGTCTGAAAATTATGGCAATGTTCAATTTCCTTTTTATTGTTTATTTTTAAAATAGTTATTGTGAAATGTGTGTGTGTATGTCTGTGTCTCTCTGTGTGTGCACATGTCCATGGGAATGCAGAAGAGAATGTCAGACCCTCTGGAGCTGCAGTTATGGAGTGATTTTGAGCTACTTGATTTGGTTGCTGGGAACTGACCTGGGTACTTTGAAAAAGCAGCATTCTTAGCATTCTTAATTATCACTCCAGCCCTATCTTTACACACATATATACATATGTGTGTGTATAAACAATGCTTTCTCAATTAAATAAGAATTATGCAGTTTCACTGTGAAAGAGCTTATAATATCTATTTAACAAAAAAAAGAAAAATAAAGAAAAAAATTAAAAGAATGCCTCCCTGTGTTAAGGCTAGCAAAGCCATTAAGTTGGTTTATACAGTCTGTTACTATGGGACAATGGTCTTATATGCTGTAAAGATTTGTCACTTGTATTGGTTTAATAAAATGCTGATTAGCCAGTATCCAGGCAGGAAGTAGAGGTGGGGCAACTAGAATAGGAGAATTCTGGGAAAAGGAAAGGCTGAGTCTCCAATCATCACCCTGACACAGAGGAAACAAAATGAGAATGCCTCGCTGATAAAAGGTAACAAGCCACATGGCTTACACAGACAAAAACTATGGGTTAATTTAAGATTTAAGAGTTAATAAGAAGCCTTAGCTAATTAATGTAGACCTCTGTGTGTTTCTTTGGGACTGAATGGCTGCAGGACCAGGTGGGACCAGAACCTCTGTCAACAGTCTGTGACATTGTTCTCTTAGGAAATCAAGCAAGGAGCCCTTGGATGCTTGGTTATAATCTACCCAGGTTTCATTTGCAAGTCTGCACGATGCTACTCTGAAAACATTTCCAATTTATTCTTCAGTAGGAGTTGGTGTAAAGAAGTCACTAGTGTCTCTGTTCTTATCTGGATGCATTTGAGGACAGAAGAAATTACTTTGCTTGCTTGGAGGGGGTGCAGATGGTGGCAACACCTCACACCTTTGAGGTCTGGGTTAAGAGTATCTTGTTAGACCCATCACAGCATCCAGTGCTGACTCCATCATGGAGGTTAACACAACCCTGTCTCACAGTTTAGTTATTGATCTTCTACTCTGTAAAACAGACAGCTGGACAGGTAAGATGGATATAGAATTGTTCTATCCCCTGATCAGGAGTCTACATGACCTGAAATTACCTGTAGCTCTAAGAAAGCTATATAGGGACAAATTTTCACTTCAAGCACCAAATATCTCCAATTCTATATGTGCAAGGACTTAATTGTCAATACAGGGAAAACCAAATGTTCTGGGGACTTAATGCTTCATAACCAGCAAGAGCTGGATGCTCTATTGATAAATCCCTTTGTGCCTGTTTGTCTACAAATGCATAACAAGCCAGATTAAACTTGAAACCTCACAATACCAGCTTCACCTAGGAGTTCATAGATTCTTAGAGTCAAAAATTCAGAAAGAATATAGTGAAAATAGCTTGTGTCAGCTCTGTGGTGTTTAGGTCTTGTTTCTGAAGTTGCAAAGGCTTGAAGTGGCATGATGAATGGCTGGGAATCATCAGAGTGCTGCTCATTATCATTTCTGGCTGGCTCCAGGTAGATCCTCATTCAGGTCTTATGGGTAAAACTCATATGTCACCCTCATATAAATTGGGCTTCCTTACAACACAGACACTTTATTCTGTGAGTGAACCTTCCATGAGAAACTTGAAGGAACTGTTTTGCCCTTTATGACCCAGGATTTGAGGTTTCCCAGTAACTCACAAGTCAGTCACAAGCTCTCCTGTGCTCAAGAGAAGACAGTATAGGTGGCACATTTAGACACAATTCTACCTTTAAAATGCTGTCACTATCCTTTGCCTTTCAAATATTTGGATCTTTAGCAAAACAGCTGAAGGCTATAATGCAGGCTTGAGTAGGGACAGTGCACAAGCCTCTCTCATAGTCTACTGGAGAGATATGGCATGTCTAAATGTGCCAATGTTAGACTCGCTTCCCAATGAAAAGAACCAATAAACTGTGTATCATGAAGGTGACTTCCCTTAGAATCTGGTTGCCCACAATTGCAGAGAAAGGGAAATAGAGGTGTTACTGCCAGTGGGGAAGAAAAAGGAAAGCCCAGAGCCTCAAGTGTGAAGTCTGACATGAGGAGAGAATCAGCACTTAGATGGACATCTCCATTGGAATGTGCTTCTTCCATTCGAAGGAACAGAGATTAGTCACTGTAGATGGAAGTTTCTGTCCCACTTGGTCCTGCAGCTGTTTAATCCCAAAGAAACACAGAAGTTTATATTAATTATAAAATGGTTTGCTTATTAGCTCAGGCTTATTATTAACTAGCTCTTACAACTTAAAGCAACTCATAATTCTTATCTGTGTTTAGCCACATGGTTTGGTACCTTTTCTCAGTGAGGCATTCTCATCGTGCTTCCTCTGCATCTGGCTGGTGACTGCAGACTGAGCCTTTCCTCTTCCCAGAATTCTCTTTGTCTGGCTAAACTTCTGCCTGGCTAGTGACCAATCAATATTTTATTAAGCCAATACAAGTGACAAATATTTACAGAGTACAAGAACATTATCCCATAAGTCATATCTTCTCCTTCTGCACTACCCTAGGTATTGAAGCCAGAGCCTATACTATAGTGAAAAGGTTCTAACAATGAGTTATGTGGCCAACCCCTCCTGTTTTTATAAAAATCTCAAAAGAAAATTTGCAGACATGTGTGAAAAGTGTTTTGTTTCGTGCATTTGGGATAAGATGTCAACAGATGGGCTTGTCTCCTGCCTTTCACACTGAACTCCCAGGAAGCTAGTACATATATCCAATAAACAGATATGCCATACAACTACTGTGGGCCATCAAAATATGTCAGTCCTTCCTGACCTGAAGATTGTACTCAAGCATTGCCAGTATCCCCAAAAGACCTCTAGACACAAGGACCCAGTTCAGAAACAAGCACTGCTTTATTTCATTTTAGCCTCTTCTGTTCAGAAATAGCTAGCCTTTCAGTCCACCTTATTTTCTGAGACAAGTCTTTGACTGGAATGTCAGGCTATCTAAGCTAGGTGAGTTTTTGCATGGGTACCAGGAATGGAACTCAGGTCCTCAACAAACACTTGACCAACTGAGGATTTGTCCCAACTCCCTTATTTGTAATTTTTACATGCACAGGAGAGCCTAGCAAGACAAATTAAGGCCCAAAGGAACAGTTAGGGCTAAGAGCTTTTATGCTAGTTTGGAGAAAGCGCTTTGTATTGTGACAGTATGACAAGATAAGGTGATGTGGGATAAGGTAATTGATTATGGAAAAGGATTAGCTAGATAAAGGTTAGTCTGACAAGATTTGTCTGTTTAGATTCCTCCTGGGTTTAGCTCATCTGTGGTGTGATAAGCAACACTGTCCTTTGTCAGACAGGGAAGAACTTTTCATAAGGGAATTTTTCTATCTCTTGTTTCCAGGAAGGAAAAGGAAGGTCAGGGGCTACGCTCCCCCTTTCACAATAGCTATTTTACTAGAGTGCTTTAATTCAAGCCCAGTAATGACATATTTGGGAGCGTGATGACCCTCCGCTGCTCCTGAGGGAAGTGTGTTGGCTGTTTGTCTCACAGCTGTAACACAACCCCCAATAAACCAAGGGAGGAAAGGCTGATTCGGTCTGTCACAGCGGACGGAGTGGCTCACAGCTTAGCTGTGGGAGGTATCTGCTCACATCTAAGCAGAGCAGGAAGCAGAAAAGGGGGATACAGCCTTCTTAGGGTCCTGAAAGCATGGCTTACTACTCTAACCCCAGTACTAGGTACCTAAACCAGGAGATCATGAGTTCCAGACCCACTTACACTACAAAGTGAGGCCCTGTCTCAAAGGAAAAATTAAACAAACAAATAAAAACAAGTTAATGACTATCTACAATTGCAATAGAAATGTTGTACTCAAATAACAAGTATTGAACTATAACATTATCTGTCTTGATTATTGGTTCTTTTGACATCCCATAGAATATATTTTGACCAGATATAGTGCTTCAGCACTGCCTGGTTTGGCTTTGTTGTGATTGGTAGTGGGGTAGTGGCGTCCCTGCCCTTCAAATTCCAAGTCTTAGTCCACAAAGCTAACCCAGGGATCTTTACAAAACAGAGGCCTCCTTACTTTGTTTTGTGCTGTAAAATACTTTAAATCTTGTCATCTTGGGCCAAAGAATGATATCTGGTCTGGCTTCAATCAGGAAGATGTGCTTGAGCTAGATTTCCTCCTGTTTTCTTGATACACACTACAGACGTGCCACTGAGTAAGCTGAGATTGCGAAGAAACAGTCTCATCTTCTGGGCTATCATGGCTGCCCACTTAGCTTAGAAGGAAAATCAAAGGTGTGTGTGTGTGTGTGTGTGTGTGTGT